>NW_027228340.1:82572-237233 GCF_037783145.1 Equus przewalskii
CTTACAGCCTACCGGGAACATCTCTTCCAAAGGCCTGTGAAACGCAGTTTCTTTGCAGGCCTGATCTGGCTGAAGTAGGACTTCTGCTCTGGGTGTGCTACTTTGCCCTAGAGCTGAAAGGCACAACGTGCAGGCTTCTTTCCAAAGGGCGAGTTGGGCCCCACAGCATCTTGCTTCCAGCTCTTTGGGAAGCTAAGAAACAACTCGCTCTGCACAGTGCTCTTACAGCCTACCGGGAACATCTCTTCCAAAGGCCTGTGAAACGCAGTTTCTTTGCAGGCCTGATCTGGCTGAAGTAGGACTTCTGCTCTGGGTGTGCTACTTTGCCCTAGAGCTGAAAGGCACAACGTGCAGGCTTCTTTCCAAAGGGCGAGTTGGGCCCCACAGCATCTTGCTTCCAGCTCTTTGGGAAGCTAAGAAACAACTCGCTCTGCACAGTGCTCTTACAGCCTACCGGGAACATCTCTTCCAAAGGCCTGTGAAACGCAGTTTCTTTGCAGGCCTGATCTGGCTGAAGTAGGACTTCTGCTCTGGGTGTGCTACTTTGCCCTAGAGCTGAAAGGCACAACGTGCAGGCTTCTTTCCAAAGGGCGAGTTGGGCCCCACAGCATCTTGCTTCCAGCTCTTTGGGAAGCTAAGAAACAACTCGCTCTGCACAGTGCTCTTACAGCCTACCGGGAACATCTCTTCCAAAGGCCTGTGAAACGCAGTTTCTTTGCAGGCCTGATCTGGCTGAAGTAGGACTTCTGCTCTGGGTGTGCTACTTTGCCCTAGAGCTGAAAGGCACAACGTGCAGGCTTCTTTCCAAAGGGCGAGTTGGGCCCCACAGCATCTTGCTTCCAGCTCTTTGGGAAGCTAAGAAACAACTCGCTCTGCACAGTGCTCTTACAGCCTACCGGGAACATCTCTTCCAAAGGCCTGTGAAACGCAGTTTCTTTGCAGGCCTGATCTGGCTGAAGTAGGACTTCTGCTCTGGGTGTGCTACTTTGCCCTAGAGCTGAAAGGCACAACGTGCAGGCTTCTTTCCAAAGGGCGAGTTGGGCCCCACAGCATCTTGCTTCCAGCTCTTTGGGAAGCTAAGAAACAACTCGCTCTGCACAGTGCTCTTACAGCCTACCGGGAACATCTCTTCCAAAGGCCTGTGAAACGCAGTTTCTTTGCAGGCCTGATCTGGCTGAAGTAGGACTTCTGCTCTGGGTGTGCTACTTTGCCCTAGAGCTGAAAGGCACAACGTGCAGGCTTCTTTCCAAAGGGCGAGTTGGGCCCCACAGCATCTTGCTTCCAGCTCTTTGGGAAGCTAAGAAACAACTCGCTCTGCACAGTGCTCTTACAGCCTACCGGGAACATCTCTTCCAAAGTCCTGTGAAACGCAGTTTCTTTGCAGGCCCGATCTGGCTGAAGTAGGACTTCTGCTCTGGGTGTGCTACTTTGCCCTAGAGCTGAAAGGCACAACGTGCAGGCTTCTTTCCAAAGGGCGAGTTGGGCCCCACAGCATCTTGCTTCCAGCTCTTTGGGAAGCTAAGAAACAACTCGCTCTGCACAGTGCTCTTACAGCCTACCGGGAACATCTCTTCCAAAGGCCTGTGAAACGCAGTTTCTTTGCAGGCCTGATCTGGCTGAAGTAGGACTTCTGCTCTGGGTGTGCTACTTTGCCCTAGAGCTGAAAGGCACAACGTGCAGGCTTCTTTCCAAAGGGCGAGTTGGGCCCCACAGCATCTTGCTTCCAGCTCTTTGGGAAGCTAAGAAACAACTCGCTCTGCACAGTGCTCTTACAGCCTACCGGGAACATCTCTTCCAAAGGCCTGTGAAACGCAGTTTCTTTGCAGGCCTGATCTGGCTGAAGTAGGACTTCTGCTCTGGGTGTGCTACTTTGCCCTAGAGCTGAAAGGCACAACGTGCAGGCTTCTTTCCAAAGGGCGAGTTGGGCCCCACAGCATCTTGCTTCCAGCTCTTTGGGAAGCTAAGAAACAACTCGCTCTGCACAGTGCTCTTACAGCCTACCGGGAACATCTCTTCCAAAGGCCTGTGAAACGCAGTTTCTTTGCAGGCCTGATCTGGCTGAAGTAGGACTTCTGCTCTGGGTGTGCTACTTTGCCCTAGAGCTGAAAGGCACAACGTGCAGGCTTCTTTCCAAAGGGCGAGTTGGGCCCCACAGCATCTTGCTTCCAGCTCTTTGGGAAGCTAAGAAACAACTCGCTCTGCACAGTGCTCTTACAGCCTACCGGGAACATCTCTTCCAAAGGCCTGTGAAACGCAGTTTCTTTGCAGGCCGGATCTGGCTGAAGTAGGACTTCTGCTCTGGGTGTGCTACTTTGCCCTAGAGCTGAAAGGCACAACGTGCAGGCTTCTTTCCAAAGGGCGAGTTGGGCCCCACAGCATCTTGCTTCCAGCTCTTTGGGAAGCTAAGAAACAACTCGCTCTGCACAGTGCTCTTACAGCCTACCGGGAACATCTCTTCCAAAGGCCTGTGAAACGCAGTTTCTTTGCAGGCCTGATCTGGCTGAAGTAGGACTTCTGCTCTGGGTGTGCTACTTTGCCCTAGAGCTGAAAGGCACAACGTGCAGGCTTCTTTCCAAAGGGCGAGTTGGGCCCCACAGCATCTTGCTTCCAGCTCTTTGGGAAGCTAAGAAACAACTCGCTCTGCACAGTGCTCTTACAGCCTACCGGGAACATCTCTTCCAAAGGCCTGTGAAACGCAGTTTCTTTGCAGGCCTGATCTGGCTGAAGTAGGACTTCTGCTCTGGGTGTGCTACGTTGCCCTACAGGTGAAAGGCACAACGTGCATGCTTCTTTCCAAAGGGTGAGTTGTGCCCCACAGAATCTTGCTTCCAGCTGTTTGGGAAGCTAAGAAACAACTCGCTCTGCACAGTGCTGTTACAGCCTACCCGGAACATCTCTTCCAATGGCCTGTGAAACGCAGTTTCTTGGCAGGCCTGATCTGGCTAAAGTAGGACTTCTGCTCTGGTTTGCTATTTTGCCCTAGATCTGAAAGGCACAGCGTGCAGGCTTCTTTCCAAAGGGCGAGTTGTGCCCCACAGCATCTTGCTTCCAGCTCTTTGGGAAGCTAAGAAACAACTCGCTCTGCACAGTGCTCTTACAGCCTACCGGGAACAACTCTTCCAAAGGCCTGTGAAACGCAGTGTCTTTGCAGGCCTGATCTGGCTGAAGAAGGACTTCTGCTCTGGGTGTGCTACATTGCCCTAGAGCTGAAAGGCACAACGTGCAGGCTTCTTTCCAAGGGGCGAGTTGGGCCCCAGAGCATCTTGCTTCCAGCTCTTTGGGAAGCTAAGAAACAGCTCGCTCTGCACAGTGCTCTTACAGCCTACCGGGAACATCTCTTCCAAAGGCCTGTGAAACGCAGTGTGTTTGCAGGCCTGATCTGGCTGAAGTAGGACTTCTGCTCTGGGTGTGCTACATTGCCCTAGAGCTGAAAGGCACAACGTGCAGGCTTCTTTCCAAAGGGCGAGTTGGGACCCACATCATCTTGCTTCCAGCTCTTTGGGAAGCTAAGAAACAACTCGCTCTGCACAGTGCTCTTACAGCCTACCGGGAACATCTCTTCCAAAGGCCTGTGAAACGCAGTGTGTTTGCAGGCCTCATCTGGCTGAAGTAGGACTTCTGCTCTGGGTGTGCTACGTTGCCCTAGAGCTGAAAGGCACAACGTGCAGGCTTCTTTCCAAAGGGCGAGTTGGGCCTCACAGCTTCTTGCTTCCAGCTCTTTGGGAAGCTAAGAAACAACTCGCTCTGCACAGTGCTCTTACAGCCTACCCGGAACATCTCTTCCAAAGGCCTGTGAAACGCAGTGTCTTTGCAGGCCTGAGCTGGCTGAATTAGGACTTCTGCTCTGTGTGTGCTACATTGCCCTAGACATGAAAGGCACAACGTGCAGGCTTCTTTCCAAAGGGCGAGTTGGGCCCCACAGCATCTTGCTTCCAGCTCTTTGGGAAGCTAAGAAACAACTTGCTCTGCTCAGTGCTCTTACAGCCTACCGGGAAAATCACTTCCAAAGGCCTGTGAAACGCAGTGTCTTTGCAGGCCTGATCTGGGTGAAGTAGGACTTCTGCTCTGGGTGTGCTACATTGCCCTACAGGTGAAAGGCACAACGTGCAGGCTTCTTTCCAAAGGGCGAGTTGGGCCCCACAGCATCTTGCTTCCAGCTCTTTGGGAAGCTAAGAAACAACTCGCTCTGCACAGTGCTCTTACAGCCTACCGGGAACATCTCTTCCAAAGGCCTGTGAAACGCAGTTTCTTTGCAGGCCTGATCTGGCTGAAGTAGGAATTCTGCTCTGGGTGTGCTATTTTGCCCTAGAGCTGAAAGGCACAACGTGCAGGCTTCTTTCCAAAGGGCGAGTTGGGCCCCACAGCATCTTGCTTCCAGCTCTTTGGGAAGCTAAGAAACAACTCGCTCTGCACAGTGCTCTTACAGCCTACTGGGAACATCTCTTCCAAAGGCCTGTGAAATGCAGTTTCTTTGCAGGCCTGATCTGGCTCAAGTAGGACTTCAGCTCAGGGTGTGCTCCTTTGCCCTAGAGCTGAAAGGCACAACGCGCAGGATTCTTTCCAAAGGCCGAGTTGGGCCCCACAGCATCTTGCTTCCAGCTCTTTGGGAAGCTAAGAAACAACTCGCTCTGCACAGTGCTCTTACAGCCTACCGGGAACATCTCTTACAAAGGCCTGTGAAACGCAGTTTCTTTGCAGGCCTGATCTGGCTGAAGTAGGACTTCTGCTCTGGGTGTGCTACATTGCCCTAGAGCTGAAAGGCACAACGTGCAGGCTTCTTTCCAAAGGGCGAGTTTGCCCCACAGCATCTTGCTTCCAGCTCTTTGGGAAGCTAAGAAACAACTCGCTCTGCACAGTGCTCTTACAGCCTACCGGGAACATCTCTTCCGAAGGCCTGTGAAACGCAGTGTGTTTGCAGGCCTGATCTGGCTGAAGTAGGACTTCTGCTCTGGGTGTGCTACATTGCCCTAGAGCTGAAAGGCACAACGTGCAGGCTTCTTTACAAAGGGCGAGTTGGGCCCCACAGCATCTTTCTTCCATCTCTTTGGGAAGCTAAGAAACAACTCGCTCTGCACAGTGCTCTTAAAGCCTACCGGGAACATCTCTTCCAAAGGCCTGTGAAACGCAGTTTCTTTGCAGGCCTGATCTGGCTGAAGTAGGACTTCTGCTTTGGGTGTGCTACATTGCCCTAGAGCTGAAAGGCACAAGGTGCAGGCTTCTTTCCAAAGGGCGAGTTTGCCCCACAGCATCTTGCTTCCAGCTCATTGGGAAGCTAAGAAACAGCTCTCTCTGCCCAGTGCTCTTACAGCCTACCGGGAACATCTCTTCCAAAGGCCTCTGAAACGCAGTGTCTTTGCAGGCCTGATCTGGCTGAAGTAGGACTTCTGCTCTGGGTGTGCTACATTGCCCTACAGCTGAAAGGCACAACGTGCAGGCTTCTTTCCAAAGGGCGAGTTGGGCCCCACAACATCTTTCTTCCAGCTCTTTGGGAAGCTAAGAAACAACTCGCTCTGCTCAGTGCTCTTACAGCCTACAGGGAACATCTCTTCCAAAGGCCTGTGAAACGCTGTTTCTTTGCAGGCCTGATCTGGCTGAAGTAGGACTTCTGCTCTGGGTGTGCTACTTTGCCCTAGAGCTGAAAGGCACAACGTGCAGGCTTCTTTCCAAAGGGCGAGTTGGGCCCCACAGCATCTTGCTTCCAGCTCTTTGGGAAGCTAAGAAACAACTCGCTCTGCACAGTGCTCTTACAGCCTACCGGGAACATCTCTTCCAAAGGCCTGTGAAACGCTGTTTCTTTGCAGGCCTGATCTGGCTGAAGTAGGACTTCTGCTCTGGGTGTGCTACGTTGCCCTACAGGTGAAAGGCACAACGTGCAGGCTTCTTTCCAAGGGGCGAGTTGGGCCCCAGAGCATCTTGCTTCCAGCTCTTTGGGAAGCTAAGAAACAGCTCGCTCTGCACAGTGCTCTTACAGCCTACCGGGAACATCTCTTCCAAAGGCCTGTGAAACGCAGTGTGTTTGCAGGCCTGATCTGGCTGAAGTAGGACTTCTGCTCTGGGTGTGCTACATTGCCCTAGAGCTGAAAGGCACAACGTGCAGGCTTCTTTCCAAAGGGCGAGTTGGGACCCACAGCATCTTGCTTCCAGCTCTTTGGGAAGCTAAGAAACAACTCGCTCTGCACAGTGCTCTTACAGCCTACCGGGAACATCTCTTCCAAAGGCCTGTGAAACGCAGTGTGTTTGCAGGCCTGATCTGGCTGAAGTAGGACTTCTGCTCTGGGTGTGCTACGTTGCCCTAGAGCTGAAAGGCACAACGTGCAGGCTTCTTTCCAAAGGGCGAGTTGGGCCTCACAGCTTCTTGCTTCCAGCTCTTTGGGAAGCTAAGAAACAACTCGCTCTGCACAGTGCTCTTACAGCCTACCCGGAACATCTCTTCCAAAGGCCTGTGAAACGCAGTGTCTTTGCAGGCCTGAGCTGGCTGAATTAGGACTTCTGCTCTGTGTGTGCTACATTGCCCTAGAGATGAAAGGCACAACGTGCAGGCTTCTTTCCAAAGGTCGAGTTGGGACCAACAGCATCTTGCTTCCAGCTCTTTGGGAAGCTAAGAAACAACTTGCTCTGCTCAGTGCTCTTACAGCCTACCGGGAAAATCTCTTCCAAAGGCCTGTGAAACGCAGTGTCTTTGCAGGCCTGATCTGGGTGAAGTAGGACTTCTGCTCTGGGTGTGCTACATTGCCCTACAGC
The DNA here is from genome assembly GCF_037783145.1 of Equus przewalskii. Taxonomy (NCBI): domain Eukaryota; kingdom Metazoa; phylum Chordata; class Mammalia; order Perissodactyla; family Equidae; genus Equus; species Equus przewalskii. The sequence continues at coordinate 89,314 of NW_027228340.1, forward strand.
TGAAAGGCACAACTTGCAGGCTTCTTTCCAAAGGGCGAGTTGGGCCCCACAGCATCTTGCTTCCAGCTCTTTGGGAAGCTAAGAAACAACTCGCTCTGCACAGTGCTCTTACAGCCTACCGGGAACATCTCTTCCAAAGGCCTGTGAAACGCAGTTTCTTTGCAGGCCTGATCTGGCTGAAGTAGGAATTCTGCTCTGGGTGTGCTATTTTGCCCTAGAGCTGAAAGGCACAACGTGCAGGCTTCTTTCCAAAGGGCGAGTTGGGCCCCACAGCATCTTGCTTCCAGCTCTTTGGGAAGCTAGGAAACAACTCGCTCTGCACAGTGCTCTTAAAGCCTACCGGGAACATCTCTTCCAAAGGCCTGTGAAACGCAGTTTCTTTGCAGGCCTGATCTGGCTGAAGTAGGACTTCTGCTCTGGGTGTGCTACATTGCCCTAGAGCTGAAAGGCACAACGTGCAGGCTTCTTTCCAAAGGGCGAGTTTGCCCCACAGCATCTTGCTTCCAGCTCGTTGGGAAGCTAAGAAACAGCTCTCTCTGCCCAGTGCTCTTACAGCCTACCGGGAACATCTCTTCCAAAGGCCTCTGAAATGCAGTGTCTTTGCAGGCCTGATCTGGCTGAAGTAGGACTTCTGCTCTGGGTGTGCTACATTGCCCTACAGGTGAAAGGCACAACGTGCAGGCTTCTTTAAAAAGGGTGAGTTGGGCCCCACAGCATCTTGCTTCCAGCTTTGGGAAGCGAAGAAACAACTCGCTCTGCACAGTGCTCTTACAGCCTACTGGGAACATCTCTTCCAAAGGCCTGTGAAATGCAGTTTCTTTGCAGGCCTGATCTGGCTGAAGTAGGACTTCTGCTCAGGGTGTGCTCCTTTGCCCTAGAGCTGAAAGGCACAACGTGCAGGCTTCTTTCCAAAGGGCGAGTTGGGCCCCACAGCATCTTGCTTCCAGCTCTTTGGGAAGCTAAGAAACAACTCGCTCTGCACAGTGCTCTTAAAGCCTACCGGGAACATCTCTTACAAAGGCCTGTGAAACGCAGTTTCTTTGCAGGCCTGATCTGGCTGAAGTAGGACCTCTGCTCTGGGTGTGCTACATTGCCCTAGAGCTGAAAGGCACAACGTGCAGGCTTCTTTCCAAAGGGCGAGTTTGCCCCACAGCATCTTGCTTCCAGCTCGTTGGGAAGCTAAGAAACAGCTCTCTCTGCCCAGTGCTCTTACAGCCTACCGGGAACATCTCTTCCAAAGGCCTCTGAAACGCAGTGTCTTTGCAGGCCTGATCTGGCTGAAGTAGGACTTCTGCTCTGGGTGTGCTACATTGCCCTACAGGTGAAAGGCACAACGTGCAGGCTTCTTTAAAAAGGGTGAGTTGGGCCCCACAGCATCTTGCTTCCAGCTTTGGGAAGCGAAGAAACAACTCGCTCTGCACAGTGCTCTTACAGCCGACTGGGAACATCTCTTCCAAAGGCCTGTGAAATGCAGTTTCTTTGCAGGCCTGATCTGGCTGAAGTAGGACTTCTGCTCTGGGTGTGCTACTTTGCCCTAGAGCTGAAAGGCACAACGTGCAGGCTTCTTTCCAAAGGGCGAGTTGGGCCCCACATCATCTTGCTTCCAGCTCTTTGGGAAGCTAAGAAACAACTCGCTCTGCACAGTGCTCTTAAAGCCTACCGGGAACATCTCTGACAAAGGCCTGTGAAACGCAGTTTCTTTGCAGGCCTGATCTGGCTGAAGTAGGACTTCTGCTCTGGGTGTGCTACATTGCCCTAGAGCTGAAAGGCACAACGTGCAGGCTTCTTTCCAAAGGGCGAGTTTTCCCCACAGCATCTTGCTTCCAGCTCTTTGGGAAGCTAAGAAACAACTCGCTCTGCACAGTGCTCTTACAGCCTACCGGGAACATCTCTTCCAAAGCCCTGTGAAACGCAGTTTCTTTGCAGGCCTGATCTGGCTGAAGTAGGACTTCTGCTCTGGGTGTGCTACTTTTCCCTAGAGCTGAAAGGCACAACGTGCAGGCTTCTTTCCAAAGGGCGAGTTTGCCCCACAGCATCTTGCTTCCAGCTCCTTGGGAAGCTAAGAAAGAGCTCTCTCTGCCCAGTGCTCTTACAGCCTACCGGGAACATCTCTTCCAAAGGCCTCTGAAACGCAGTGTCTTTGCAGGCCTGATCTGGCTGAAGTAGGACTTCTGCTCTGGGTGTGCTACATTGCCCTACAGGTGAAAGGCACAACGTGCAGGCTTCTTTAAAAAGGGTGAGTTGGGCCCCACAGCATCTTGCTTCCAGCTTTGGGAAGCGAAGAAACAACTCGCTCTGCACAGTGCTGTTACAGCCTACACGGAACACCTCTTCCAATGGCCTGTGAAACGCAGTTTCTTTGCAGGCCTGATCTGGCTAAAGTAGGACTTCTGCTCTGGTTTGCTATTTTGCCCTAGATCTGAAAGGCCCAACGTGCAGGCTTCTTTCCAAAGGGCGAGTTGGGCCCCACAGCATCTTGCTTCCAGCTCTTTGGGAAGCTAAGAAACAACTCGCTCTGCACAGTGCTCTTACAGCCTACCGGGAACATCTCTTCCAAAGGCCTGTGAAACGCAGTGTCTTTGCAGGCCTGATCTGGCTGAAGTAGGACTTCTGCTCTGGGTGTGCTACATTGCCCTACAGCTGAAAGGCACAACGTGCAGGCTTCTTTCCAAAGGGCGAGTTGGGCCCCACAGCATCCTGCTTCCAGCTCTTTGCGAAGCTAAGAAACAACTCGCTCTGCTCAGTGCTCTTACAGCCTACAGGGAACATCTCTTCCAAAGGCCTGTGAAATGCAGTGTGTTTGCAGGCCTGATCTGGCTGAAGTAGGACTTCTGCTCTGGGTGTGCTACAGTGCCCTAGAGCTGAAAGGCACAACGTGCAGGCTGCTTTCCAAAGGGCGAGTTTGCCCCACAGCATCTTGCCTCCAGCTCTTTGGGAAGCTAAGAAACAGCTCTCTCTGCCCAGTGCTCTTACAGCCTACCCGGAACATCTCATCCAAAGGCCTGTGAAACGCAGTTTCTTTGCAGGCCTGATCAGGCTGAAGTAGGACTTCTGCTCCTGGTGTGCTACATTGCCCTAGAGCTGAAAGGCACAACGTGCAGGCTTCTTTCCAAAGGGCGAGTTGGGCCCCACAGCCTCTTGCTTCCAGCTCCTTGGGAAGCTAAGAAACAACTTCCTCTGCACAGTGCTCTTACAACCTACCGGGAACATCTCTTCCAAAGGCCTGTGAAACGCAGTTTCTTTGCAGGCCTGATCTGGCTGAGGTAGGACTTCTGCTCTGGGTGTGCTACATTGCCCTAGAGCTGAAAGGCACAACGTGCAGGCTTCTTTCCAAGGGGCGAGTTGGGCCCCACAGCATCTTGCTTCCAGCTCTTTGGGAAGCTAAGAAAGAACTCGCTCTGCACAGTGCTCTTACAACCTTCCGGGAACATCTATTCCAAAGGCCTGTGAAACGCAGTGTGTTTGCAGGCCTGATCTGGCTGAAGTAGGACTTCTGCTCTGGGTGTGCTACATTGCCCTAGAGCTGAAAGGCACAACGTGCAGGCTTCTTTTCAAAGGGCGAGTTGGGCCCCACAGCATCTTGCTTCCAGCTCTTTGGCAAGCGAAGAAACAACTCGCTCTGCACAGTGCTCTTACAGCCTACCGGGAACATCTCTTCCAAAGGCCCTTGAAACGCAGTGTCTTTGCAGGCCTGATCTGGCTGAAGTAGGAGTTCTGCTCTGGGTGTGCTACATTGCCCTAGAGCTGAAAGGCACAACGTGCAGGCTTCTTTCCAAAGGGCGAGTTGGGCCCCACAGCATCTTGCTTCCAGCTCTTTGGGAAGCTAAGAAACAACTTGCTCTGCTCAGTGCTCTTACAGCCTACCGGGAACATCTCTTCCAAAGGCCTGTGAAACGCAGTGTCTTTGCAGGCCTGATCTGGGTGAAGTAGGACTTCTGCTCTGGGTGTGCTAAATTGCCCTACAGCTGAAAGGCACAACGTGCAGGCTTCTTTCCAAAGGGCGAGTTGGGCCCCACAGCATCTTGCTTCCAGCTTTGGGAAGCTAAGAAACAACTCGCTCTGCACAGTGCTGTTACAGCCTACCCGGAACATCTCTTCCAATGGCCTGTGAAACGCAGTTTCTTTGCAGACCTGATATGGCTAAAGTAGGCCTTCTGCTCTGTTTTGCTATTTTGCCCTAGATCTGAAAGGCACAACGTACAGGCTTCTTTCCAAAGGGCGAGTTGGGCCCCACAGCATCTTGCTTCCAGCTCTTTGGGAAGCTAAGAAACAACTCGCTCTGCACACTGCTCTTACAGCCTACCGGGAACATCTCTTCCAAAGGCCTGTGAAACGCAATGTCTTTGCAGGCCTGATCTGGCTGAAGTAGGACTTCTGCTCTGGGTGTGCTACATTGCCCTACAGCTGAAAGGCACAACGTGCAGGCTTCTTTCCAAAGGGCGAGTTGGGCCCCACAGCATCTTGCTTCCAGCTCTTTGGGAAGCTAAGAAACAACTCGCTCTGCTCAGTGCTCTTACAGCCTACAGGGAACATTTCTTCCAAAGGCCTGTGAAACGCAGTGTGTTTGCAGGCCTGATCTGGCTGAAGTAGGACTTCTGCTCTGGGTGTGCTACATTGCCCTAGAGCTGAAAGGCACAACGTGCAGGCTTCTTTCCAAAGGGCGAGTTTGCCCCACAGCATCTTGCCTCCAGCTCGTTGGGAAGCTAAGAAACAGCTATCTCTGCCCAGTGCTCTTACAGCCTACCCGGAACATCTCTTCCAAAGGCCTGTGAAACGCAGTTTCTTTGCAGGCCTGATCTGGCTGAAGTAGGACTTCTGCTCCTGGTGTGCTACATTGCCCTAGAGCTGAAAGGCACAACGTGCAGGCTTCTTTCCAAAGGGCGAGTTGGGCCCCACAGCATCTTGCTTCCAGCTCTTTGGGAAGCCAAGAAACAACTCGCTCTGCACAGTGCTCTTACAGCCTACCGGGAACATCTCTTCCAAAGGCCTGTGAAACGCAGTTTCTTTGCAGGCCTGATCTGGCTGAAGTAGGACTTCTGCTCTGGGTGTGCTACTTTGCCCTAGAGCTGAAAGGCACAACGTGCAGGCTTCTTTCCAAAGGGCGAGTTGGGCCCCACAGCATCTTGCTTCCAGCTCTTTGGGAAGCTAAGAAACAACTCGCTCTGCACAGTGATCTTACAGCCTACCGGGAACATCTCTTCCAAAGGCCTGTGAAACGCAGTTTCTTTGCAGGCCTGATCTGGCTGAAGTAGGACTTCTGCTCTGGGTGTGCTACTTTGCCCTAGAGCTGAAAGGCACAACGTGCAGGCTTCTTTCCAAAGGGCGAGTTGGGCCCCACAGCATCTTGCTTCCAGCTCTTTGGGAAGCTAAGAAACAACTCGCTCTGCACAGTGCTCTTACAGCCTACCGGGAACATCTCTTCCAAAGGCCTGTGAAACGCAGTTTCTTTGCAGGCCTGATCTGGCTGAAGTAGAACTTCTGCTCTGGGTGTGCTACTTTGCCCTAGAGCTGAAAGGCACAACGTGCAGGCTTCTTTCCAAAGGGCGAGTTGGGCCCCACAGCATCTTGCTTCCAGCTCTTTGGGAAGCTAAGAAACAACTCGCTCTGCACAGTGCTCTTACAGCCTACCGGGAACATCTCTTCCAAAGGCCTGTGAAACGCAGTTTCTTTGCAGGCCTGATCTGGCTGAAGTAGGACTTCTGCTCTGGGTGTGCTACTTTGCCCTAGAGCTGAAAGGCACAACGTGCAGGCTTCTTTCCAAAGGGCGAGTTGGGCCCCACAGCATCTTGCTTCCAGCTCTTTGGGAAGCTAAGAAACAACTCGCTCTGCACAGTGCTCTTACAGCCTACCGGGAACATCTCTTCCAAAGGCCTGTGAAACGCAGTTTCTTTGCAGGCCTGATCTGGCTGAAGTAGGACTTCTGCTCTGGGTGTGCTACATTGCCCTAGAGCTGAAAGGCACAACGTGCAGGCTTCTTTCCAAAGGGCGAGTTTGCCCCACAGCATCTTGCTTCCAGCTCGTTGGGAAGCTAAGAAACAGCTCTCTCTGCCCAGTGCTCTTACAGCCTACCCAGAGCATCTCTTCCAAAGGCCTGTGAAACGCTGTTTCTTTGCAGGCCTGATCTGGCTGAAGTAGGACTTCTGCTCTGGGTGTGCTACGTTGCCCTACAGGTGAAAGGCACAACGTGCAGGCTTCTTTCCAAAGGGTGAGTTGTGCCCCACAGCATCTTGCTTCCAGCTGTTTGGGAAGCTAAGAAACATCTCGCTCTGCACAGTGCTGTTACAGCCTACCCGGAACATCTCTTCCAATGGCCTGTGAAACGCAGTTTCTTTGCAGGCCTGATCTGGCTGAAGTAGAACGTCTGCTCTGGTTTGCTATTTTGCCCTAGATCTGAAAGGCACAGCGTGCAGGCTTCTTTCCAAAGGGCGAGTTGGGCCCCACAGCATCTTGCTTCCAGCTCTTTGGGAAGCTAAGAAACAACTCGCTCTGCACACTGCTCTTAAAGCCTACCGGGAACAACTCTTCCAAAGGCCTGTGAAACGCAGTGTCTTTGCAGGCCTGATCTGGCTGAAGTAGGACTTCTGCTCTGGGTGTGCTACATTGCCCTAGAGCTGAAAGGCACAACGTGCAGGCTTCTTTCCAACGGGCGAGTTGGGCCCCACAGCATCTTGCTTCCAGCTCTTTGGGAAGCTAAGAAACAACTCGCTCTACACAGTGCTCTTACAGCCTACCGGGAACATCTCTTCCAAAGGCCTGTGAAACGCAGTGTCTTTGCAGGCCTGATCTGGCTGAAGTTGGACTGCTGCTCTGGGTGTGCTACATTGCCCTAGAGCTGAAAGGCACAACGTGCAGGCTTCTTTCCAAAGGGCGAGTTGGGCCCCACAGCATCTTGCTTCCAGCTCTTTGGGAAGCTAAGAAACAACTCGCTCTGCACAGTGCTCTTACAGCCTACCGGGAACATCTCTTCCAAAGGCCTGTGAAACGCAGTGTGTTTGCAGGCCTGATCTGGCTGAAGTAGGACTTCTGCTCTGGGTGTGCTACGTTGCCCTAGAGCTGAAAGGCACAACGTGCAGGCTTCTTTCCAAAGGGCGAGTTGGGCCTCACAGCTTCTTGCTTCCAGCTCTTTGGGAAGCTAAGAAACAACTCGCTCTGCACAGTGCTCTTACAGCCTACCGGGAACATCTCTTCCAAAGGCCTGTGAAACGCAGTTTCTTTGCAGGCCTGATCTGGCTGAAGTAGGACTTCTGCTCTGGGTGTGCTACTTTGCCCTAGAGCTGAAAGGCACAACGTGCAGGCTTCTTTCCAAAGGGCGAGTTGGGCCCCACAGCATCTTGCTTCCAGCTCTTTGGGAAGCTAAGAAACAACTCGCTCTGCACAGTGCTCTTACAGCCTACCGGGAACATCTCTTCCAAAGGCCTGTGAAACGCAGTTTCTTTGCAGGCCTGATCTGGCTGCAGTAGGACTTCTGCTCTGGGTGTGCTACTTTGCCCTAGAGCTGAAAGGCACAACGTGCAGGCTTCTTTCCAAAGGGCGAGTTGGGCCCCACAGCATCTTGCTTCCAGCTCTTTGGGAAGCTAAGAAACAACTCGCTCTGCACAGTGCTCTTACAGCCTACCGGGAACATCTCTTCCAAAGGCCTGTGAAACGCAGTTTCTTTGCAGGCCTGATCTGGCTGAAGTAGGACTTCTGCTCTGGGTGTGCTACTTTGCCCTAGAGCTGAAAGGCACAACGTGAAGGCTTCTTTCCAAAGGGCGAGTTGGGCCCCACAGCATCTTGCTTCCAGCTCTTTGGGAAGCTAAGAAACAACTCGCTCTGCACAGTGCTCTTAAAGCCTACCGGGAACATCTCTTACAAAGGTCTGTGAAACGAAGTTTCTTTGCAGGCCTGATCTGGCTGAAGTAGGACTTCTGCTCTGGGTGTGCTACATTGCCCTAGAGCTGAAAGGCACAACGTGCAGGCTTCTTTCCAAAGGGCGAGTTTGCCCCACAGCATCTTGCTTCCAGCTCGTTGGGAAGCTAAGAAACAGCTCTCTCTGCCCAGTGCTCTTACAGCCTACCCAGAGCATCTCTTCCAAAGGCCTGTGAAACGCTGTTTCTTTGCAGGCCTGATCTGGCTGAAGTAGGACTTCTGCTCTGGGTGTGCTACGTTGCCCTACAGGTGAAAGGCACAACGTGCAGGCTTCTTTCCAAAGGGTGAGTTGTGCCCCACAGCATCTTGCTTCCAGCTGTTTGGGAAGCTAAGAAACATCTCGCTCTGCACAGTGCTGTTACAGCCTACCCGGAACATCTCTTCCAATGGCCTGTGAAACGCAGTTTCTTTGCAGGCCTGATCTGGCTGAAGTAGAACGTCTGCTCTGGTTTGCTATTTTGCCCTAGATCTGAAAGGCACAGCGTGCAGGCTTCTTTCCAAAGGGCGAGTTGGGCCCCACAGCATCTTGCTTCCAGCTCTTTGGGAAGCTAAGAAACAACTCGCTCTGCACACTGCTCTTAAAGCCTACCGGGAACAACTCTTCCAAAGGCCTGTGAAACGCAGTGTCTTTGCAGGCCTGATCTGGCTGAAGTAGGACTTCTGCTCTGGGTGTGCTACATTGCCCTAGAGCTGAAAGGCACATCGTGCAGGCTTCTTTCCAACGGGCGAGTTGGGCCCCACAGCATCTTGCTTCCAGCTCTTTGGGAAGCTAAGAAACAACTCGCTCTACACAGTGCTCTTACAGCCTACCGGGAACATCTCTTCCAAAGGCCTGTGAAACGCAGTGTCTTTGCAGGCCTGATCTGGCTGAAGTAGGACTGCTGCTCTGGGTGTGCTACATTGCCCTAGAGCTGAAAGGCACAACGTTCAGGCTTCTTTCCAAAGGGCGAGTTGGGCCCCACAGCATCTTGCTTCCAGCTCTTTGGGAAGCTAAGAAACAGCTCGCTCTGCACAGTGCTCTTACAGCCTACTGGGAACATCTCTTCCAAAGGCCTGTGAAACGCAGTGTGTTTGCAGGCCTGATCTGGCTGAAGTAGGACTTCTGCTCTGGGAGTGCTACATTGCCCTAGAGCTGAAAGGCACAACGTGCAGGCTTCTTTCCAAAGGGCGAGTTGGGACCCACAGCATCTTGCTTCCAGCTCTTTGGGAAGCTAAGAAACAACTCGCTCTGCACAGTGCTCTTACAGCCTACCGGGAACATCTCTTCCAAAGGCCTGTGAAACGCAGTGTGTTTGCAGGCCTGATCTGGCTGAAGTAGGACTTCTGCTCTGGGAGTGCTACATTGCCCTAGAGCTGAAAGGCACAACGTGCAGGCTTCTTTCCAAAGGGCGAGTTGGGCCCCACAGCATCTTGCTTCCAGCTCTTTGGGAAGCTAAGAAACAACTCGCTCTGCACAGTGCTCTTACAGCCTACCGGGAACATCTCTTCCAAAGGCCTGTGAAACGCAGTTTCTTTGCAGGCCTGATCTGGCTGAAGTAGGACTTCTGCTCTGGGTGTGCTACTTTGCCCTAGAGCTGAAAGGCACAACGTGCAGGCTTCTTTCCAAAGGGCGAGTTGGGCCCCACAGCATCTTGCTTCCAGCTCTTTGGGAAGCTAAGAAACAACTCGCTCTGCACAGTGCTCTTACAGCCTACCGGGAACATCTCTTCCAAAGGCCTGTGAAACGCAGTTTCTTTGCAGGCCTGATCTGGCTGAAGTAGGACTTCTGCTCTGGGTGTGCTACTTTGCCCTAGAGCTGAAAGGCACAACGTGCAGGCTTCTTTCCAAAGGGCGAGTTGGGCCCCACAGCATCTTGCTTCCAGCTCTTTGGGAAGCTAAGAAACAACTCGCTCTGCACAGTGCTCTTACAGCCTACCGGGAACATCTCTTCCAAAGGCCTGTGAAACGCAGTTTCTTTGCAGGCCTGATCTGGCTGAAGTAGGACTTCTGCTCTGGGTGTGCTACTTTGCCCTAGAGCTGAAAGGCACAACGTGCAGGCTTCTTTCCAAAGGGCGAGTTGGGCCCCACAGCATCTTGCTTCCAGCTCTTTGGGAAGCTAAGAAACAACTCGCTCTGCACAGTGCTCTTACAGCCTACCGGGAACATCTCTTCCAAAGGCCTGTGAAACGCAGTTTCTTTGCAGGCCTGATCTGGCTGAAGTAGGACTTCTGCTCTGGGTGTGCTACTTTGCCCTAGAGCTGAAAGGCACAACATGCAGGCTTCTTTCCAAAGGGCGAGTTGGGCCCCACAGCATCTTGCTTCCAGCTCTTTGGGAAGCTAAGAAACAACTCGCTCTGCACAGTGCTCTTACAGCCTACCGGGAACATCTCTTCCAAAGGCCTGTGAAACGCTGTTTCTTTGCAGGCCTGATCTGGCTGAAGTAGGACTTCTGCTCTGGGTGTGCTACGTTGCCCTACAGGTGAAAGGCACAACGTGCATGCTTCTTTCCAAAGGGTGAGTTGTGCCCCACAGAATCTTGCTTCCAGCTGTTTGGGAAGCTAAGAAACAACTCGCTCTGCACAGTGCTGTTACAGCCTACCCGGAACATCTCTTCCAATGGCCTGTGAAACGCAGTTTCTTGGCAGGCCTGATCTGGCTAAAGTAGGACTTCTGCTCTGTTTTGCTATTTTGCCCTAGATCTGAAAGGCACAGCGTGCAGGCTTCTTTCCAAAGGGCGAGTTGGGCCCCACAGCATCTTGCTTCCAGCTCTTTGGGAAGCTAAGAAACAACTCGCTCTGCACAGTGCTCTTACAGCCTACCGGGAACAACTCTTCCAAAGGCCTGTGAAACGCAGTGTCTTTGCAGGCCTGATCTGGCTGAAGTAGGACTTCTGCTCTGGGTGTGCTACATTGCCCTAGAGCTGAAAGGCACAACGTGCAGGCTTCTTTCCAAAGGGCGAGTTGGGCCCCAGAGCATCTTGCTTCCAGCTCTTTGGGAAGCTAAGAAACAGCTCGCTCTGCACAGTGCTCTTACAGCCTACCGGGAACATCTCTTCAAAAGGCCTGTGAAACGCAGTGTGTTTGCAGGCCTGATCTGGCTGAAGTAGGACTTCTGCTCTGGGTGTGCTACATTGCCCTAGAGCTGAAAGGCACAACGTGCAGGCTTCTTTCCAAATGGCGAGTTGGGACCCACAGCATCTTGCTTCCAGCTCTTTGGGAAGCTAAGAAACAACTCGCTCTGCACAGTGCTCTTACAGCCTACCGGGAACATCTCTTCCAAAGGCCTGTGAAACGCAGTTTCTTTGCAGGCCTGATCTGGCTGAAGTAGGACTTCTGCTCTGGGTGTGCTACGTTGCCGTAGAGCTGAAAGGCACAACGTGCAGGCTTCTTTCCAAAGGGCGAGTTGGGCCTCACAGCTTCTTGCTTCCAGCTCTTTGGGAAGCTAAGAAACAACTCGCTCTGCACAGTGCTCTTACAGCCTACCGGGAACATCTCTTCCAAAGGCCTGTGAAACACTGTTTCTTTGCAGGCCTGATCTGGCTGAAGTAGGACTTCTGCTCTGGGTGTGCTACGTTGCCCTACAGGTGAAAAGCACAACGTGCATGCTTCTTTCCAAAGGGTGAGTTGTGCCCCACAGAATCTTGCTTCCAGCTGTTTGGGAAGCTAAGAAACAACTCGCTCTGCACAGTGCTGTTACAGCCTACCCGGAACATCTCTTCCAATGGCCTGTGAAACGCAGTTTCTTTGCAGGCCTGATCTGGCTAAAGTAGGACTTCTGCTCTGGTTTGCTATTTTGCCCTAGATCTGAAAGGCACAACGTGCAGGCTTCTTTCCAAAGGGCGAGTTGTGCCCCACAGCATCTTGCTTCCAGCTCTTTGGGAACCTAAGAAACAACTCGCTCTGCACAGTGCTCTTACAGCCTACCGTGAACATCTCTTCCAAAGGCCTGTGAAACGCAGTGTCTTTGCAGGCCTGATCTGGCTGAAGTAGGACTTCTGCTCTGGGTGTGCTACATTGCCCTACAGCTGAAAGGCACAACGTGCAGGCTTCTTTCCAAAGGGCGAGTTGGGCCCCACAGCATCTTGCTTCCAGCTCTTTGGGAAGCTAAGAAACAACTCGCTCTGCACAGTGCTCTTTAAGCCTACCGGGAAAATCTCTTCCAAAGGCCTCTGAAACGCAGTGTCTTTGCAGGCCTGATCTGGCTGAAGTAGGACTTCTGCTCTGGGTGTGCTACATTGCCCTACAGGTGAAAGGCACAACGTGCAGGCTTCTTTAAAAAGGGTGAGTTGGGCCACACAGCATCTTGCTTCCAGCTTTGGGAAGCGAAGAAACAACTCGCTCTGCACAGTGCTCTTACAGCCTACTGGGAACATCTCTTCCAAAGGCCTGTGAAATGCAGTTTCTTTGCAGGCCTGATCTGGCTGAAGTAGGACTTCTGCTCTGGGTGTGCTACTTTGCCCTAGAGCTGAAAGGCACAACGTGCAGGCTTCTTTCCAAAGGGCGAGTTGGGCCCCACATCATCTTGCTTCCAGCTCTTTGGGAAGCTAAGAAACAACTCGCTCTGCACAGTGCTCTTACAGCCTACCGGGAACATCTCTTCCAAAGCCCTGTGAAACGCAGTTTCTTTGCAGGCCTGATCTGGCTGAAGTAGGACTTCTGCTCTGGGTGTGCTACTTTGCCCTAGAGCTGAAAGGCACAACGTGCAGGCTTCTTTCCAAAGGGCGAGTTTGCCCCACAGCATCTTGCTTCCAGCTCGTTGGGAAGCTAAGAAACAGCTCTCTCTGCCCAGTGCTCTTACAGCCTACCGGGAACATCTCTTCCAAAGGCCTCTGAAACGCAGTGTCTTTGCAGGCCTGATCTGGCTGAAGTAGGACTTCTGCTCTGGGTGTGCTACATTGCCCTACAGGTGAAAGGCACAACGTGCAGGCTTCTTTAAAAAGGGTGAGTTGGGCCCCACAGCATCTTGCTTCCAGCTTTGGGAAGCAAAAAAACAACTCGCTCTGCTCAGTGCTGTTACAGCCTACACGGAACATCTCTTCCAATGGCCTGTGAAACGCAGTTTCTTTGCAGGCCTGATCTGGCTAAAGTAGGACTTCTGCTCTGGTTTGCTATTTTGCCCTAGATCTGAAAGGCCCAACGTGCAGGCTTCTTTCCAAAGGGCGAGTTGGGCCCCACAGCATCTTGCTTCCAGCTCTTTGGGAAGCTAAGAAACAACTCGCTCTGCACAGTGCTCTTACAGCCTACCGGGAACATCTCTTCCAAAGCCCTGTGAAACGCAGTTTCTTTGCAGGCCTGATCTGGCTGAAGTAGGACTTCTGCTCTGGGTGTGCTACTTTGCCCTAGAGCTGAAAGGCACAACGTGCAGGCTTCTTTCCAAAGGGCGAGTTGGGCGCCACAGCATCTTGCTTCCAGCTCTTAGGGAAGCTAAGAAACAACTCGCTCTGCACAGTGCTCTTACAGCCTACCGGGAACATCTCTTCCAAAGGCCTGTGAAACGCAGTTTCTTTGCAGGCCTGATCTGGCTGAAGTAGGACTTCTGCTCTGGGTGTGCTACATTGCCCTAGAGCTGAAAGGCACAACGTGCAGGCTTCTTTCCAAAGGGCGAGTTGGGCCCCACAGCATCTTGCTTCCAGCTCTTTGGGAAGCTAAGAAACAACTCGCTCTGCACAGTGCTCTTACAGCCTACCGGGAACATCTCTTCCAAAGGCCTGTGAAACGCAGTTTCTTTGCAGGCCTGATCTGGCTGAAGTAGGACTTCTGCTCTGGGTGTGCTACTTTGCCCTAGAGCTGAAAGGCACAACGTGCAGGCTTCTTTCCAAAGGGCGAGTTGGGCCCCACAGCATCTTGCTTCCAGCTCTTTGGGAAGCTAAGAAACAACTCGCTCTGCACAGTGCTCTTACAGCCTACCGGGAACATCTCTTCCAAAGGCCTGTGAAACGCAGTTTCTTTGCAGGCCTGATCTGGCTGAAGTAGGACTTCTGCTCTGGGTGTGCTACATTGCCCTAGAGCTGAAAGGCACAACGTGCAGGCTTCTTTCCAAAGGGCGAGTTTGGCCCCACAGCATCTTGCTTCCAGCTCTTTGGGAAGCTAAGAAACAACTCGCTCTGCACAGTGCTCTTACAGCCTACCGGGAACATCTCTTCCAAAGGCCTCTGAAACGCAGTTTCTTTGCAGGCCTGATCTGGCTGAAGTAGGACTTCTGCTCTGGGTGTGCTACATTGCCCTACAGGTGAAAGGCACAACGTGCAGGCTTCTTTAAAAAGGGTGAGTTGGGCCCCACAGCATCTTGCTTCCAGCTTTGGGAAGCGAAGAAACAACTCGCTCTGCACAGTGCTGTTACAGCCTACACGGAACATCTCTTCCAATGGCCTGTGAAACGCAGTTTCTTTGCAGGCCTGATCTGGCTGAAGTAGGACTTCTGCTCCTGGTGTGCTACTTTGCCCTAGAGCTGAAAGGCACAACGTGCAGGCTTCTTTCCAAAGGGCGAGTTGGGCCCCACAGCATCTTGCTTCCAGCTCTTTGGGAAGCTAAGAAACAACTCGCTCTGCACAGTGCTCTTACAGCCTACCGGGAACATCTCTTCCAAAGGCCTGTGAAACGCAGTTTCTTTGCAGGCCTGATCTGGCTGAAGTAGGACTTCTGCTCTGGGTGTGCTACTTTGCCCTAGAGCTGAAAGGCACAACGTGCAGGCTTCTTTCCAAAGGGCGAGTTGGGCCCCACAGCATCTTGCTTCCAGCTCTTTGGGAAGCTAAGAAACAACTCGCTCTGCACAGTGCTCTTACAGCCTACCGGGAACATCTCTTCCAAAGGCCTGTGAAACGCAGTTTCTTTGCAGGCCTGATCTGGCTGAAGTAGGACTTCTGCTCTGGGTGTGCTACTTTGCCCTAGAGCTGAAAGGCACAACGTGCAGGCTTCTTTCCAAAGGGCGAGTTGGGCCCCACAGCATCTTGCTTCCAGCTCTTTGGGAAGCTAAGAAACAACTCGCTCTGCACAGTGCTCTTACAGCCTACCGGGAACATCTCTTCCAAAGGCCTGTGAAACGCAGTTTCTTTGCAGGCCTGATCTGGCTGAAGTAGGACTTCTGCTCTGGGTGTGCTACGTTGCCGTAGAGCTGAAAGGCACAACGTGCAGGCTTCTTTCCAAAGGGCGAGTTGGGCCTCACAGCTTCTTGCTTCCAGCTCTTTGGGAAGCTAAGAAACAACTCGCTCTGCACAGTGCTCTTACAGCCTACCGGGAACATCTCTTCCAAAGGCCTGTGAAACGCAGTTTCTTTGCAGGCCTGATCTGGCTGAAGTAGGACTTCTGCTCTGGGTGTGCTACATTGCCCTAGAGCTGAAAGGCACAACGTGCAGGCTTCTTTCCAAAGGGCGAGTTGGGCCCCACAGCATCTTGCTTCCAGCTCTTTGGGAAGCTAAGAAACAACTCGCTCTGCACAGTGCTCTTACAGCCTACCGGGAACATCTCTTCCAAAGGCCTGTGAAACGCAGTTTCTTTGCAGGCCTGATCTGGCTGAAGTAGGACTTCTGCTCTGGGTGTGCTACTTTGCCCTAGAGCTGAAAGGCACAACGTGCAGGCTTCTTTCCAAAGGGCGAGTTGGGCCCCACAGCATCTTGCTTCCAGCTCTTTGGGAAGCTAAGAAACAACTCGCTCTGCACAGTGCTCTTACAGCCTACCGGGAACATCTCTTCCAAAGGCCTGTGAAACGCAGTTTCTTTGCAGGCCTGATCTGGCTGAAGTAGGACTTCTGCTCTGGGTGTGCTACTTTGCCCTAGAGCTGAAAGGCACAACGTGCAGGCTTCTTTACAAAGGGCGAGTTGGGCCCCACAGCATCTTGCTTCCAGCTCTTTGGGAAGCTAAGAAACAACTCGCTCTGCACAGTGCTCTTACAGCCTACCGGGAACATCTCTTCCAAAGGCCTGTGAAACGCAGTTTCTTTGCAGGCCTGATCTGGCTGAAGTAGGACTTCTGCTCTGGGTGTGCTACTTTGCCCTAGAGCTGAAAGGCACAACGTGCAGGCTTCTTTCCAAAGGGCGAGTTGGGCCCCACAGCATCTTGCTTCCAGCTCTTTGGGAAGCTAAGAAACAACTCGCTCTGCACAGTGCTCTTACAGCCTACCGGGAACATCTCTTCCAAAGGCCTGTGAAACGCAGTTTCTTTGCAGGCCTGATCTGGCTGAAGTAGGACTTCTGCTCTGGGTGTGCTACTTTGCCCTAGAGCTGAAAGGCACAACGTGCAGGCTTCTTTCCAAAGGGCGAGTTGGGCCCCACAGCATCTTGCTTCCAGCTCTTTGGGAAGCTAAGAAACAACTCGCTCTGCACAGTGCTCTTACAGCCTACCGGGAACATCTCTTCCAAAGGCCTGTGAAACGCAGTGTCTTTGCAGGCCTGATCTGGCTGAAGTAGGACTTCTGCTCTGGGTGTGCTACATTGCCCTAGAGCTGAAAGGCACAACGTGCAGGCTTCTTTCCAAAGGGCGAGTTGGGCCGCACAGCATCTTGCTTCCAGCTCTTTGGGAAGCTAAGAAACAACTCGCTCTGCACAGTGCTCTTACAGCCTACCGGGAACATCTCTTCCAAAGGCCTGTGAAATGCAGTTTCTTTGCAGGCCTGATCTGGCTGAAGTAGGACTTCTGCTCTGGGTGTGCTACTTTGCCCTAGAGCTGAAAGGCACAACGTGCAGGCTTCTTTCCAAAGGGCGAGTTGGGCCCCACAGCATCTTGCTTCCAGCTCTTTGGGAAGCTAAGAAACAACTCGCTCTGCACAGTGCTCTTAAAGCCTACCGGGAACATCTCTTCCAAAGGCCTGTGAAACGCAGTTTCTTTGCAGGCCTGATCTGGCTGAAGTAGGACTTCTGCTCTGGGTGTGCTACATTGCCCTAGAGCTGAAAGGCACAACGTGCAGGCTTCTTTCCAAAGGGCGAGTTTGCCCCACAGCATCTTGCTTCCAGCTCTTTGGGAAGCTAAGAAACAACTCGCTCTGCACAGTGCTCTTACAGCCTACCGGGAACATCTCTTCCAAAGGCCTGTGAAACGCAGTTTCTTTGCAGGCCTGATCTGGCTGAAGTAGGACTTCTGCTCTGGGTGTGCTACTTTGCCCTAGAGCTGAAAGGCACAACGTGCAGGCTTCTTTCCAAAGGGCGAGTTTGCCCCACAGCATCTTGCTTCCAGCTCTTTGGGAAGCTAAGAAACAACTCGCTCTGCACAGTGCTCTTACAGCCTACCGGGAGCATCTCTTCCAAAGGCCTGTGAAACGCAGTGTGTTTGCAGGCCTGATCTGGCTGAAGTAGGACTTCTGCTCTGGGTGTGCTACGTTGCCGTAGAGCTGAAAGGCACAACGTGCAGGCTTCTTTCCAAAGGGCGAGTTGGCCTCACAGCTTCTTGCTTCCAGCTCTTTGGGAAGCTAAGAAACAACTCGCTCTGCACAGTGCTCTTACAGCCTACCCGGAACATCTCTTCCAAAGGCCTGTGAAATGCAGTGTCTTTGCAGGCCTGAGCTGGCTGAATTAGGACTTCTGCTCTGTGTGTGCTACATTGCCCTAGAGATGAAAGTCACAACGTGCAGGCTTCTTTCCAAAGGGCGAGTTGGGCCCCACAGCATCTTGCTTCCAGCTCTTTGGGAAGCTAAGAAACAACTTGCTCTGCTCAGTGCTCTTACAGCCTACCCGGAACATCTCTTCCAAAGGCCTGTGAAACGCAGTGTCTTTGCAGGCCTGATCTGGGTGAAGTAGGACTTCTGCTCTGGGTGTGCTACATTGCCCTAGAGCTGAAAGGCACAACGTGCAGGCTTCTTTCCAAAGGGCGAGTTGGGCCCCACAGCATCTTGCTTCCAGCTCTTTGGGAAGCTAAGAAACAACTCGCTCTGCACAGTGCTCTTAAAGCCTACCGGGAACATCTCTGACAAAGGCCTGTGAAACGCAGTTTCTTTGCAGGCCTGATCTGGCTGAAGTAGGACTTCTGCTCTGGGTGTGCTACATTGCCCTAGAGCTGAAAGGCACAACGTGCAGGCTTCTTTCCAAAGGGCGAGTTTGCCCCACAGCATCTTGCTTCCAGCTCGTTGGGAAGCTAAGAAACAGCTCTCTCTGCCCAGTGCTCTCACAGCCTACCGGGAACATCTCTTCCAAAGGCCTCTGAAACGCAGTGTCTTTGCAGGCCTGATCTGGCTGAAGTAGGACTTCTGCTCTGGGTGTGCTACATTGCCCTACAGGTGAAAGGCACAACGTGCAGGCTTCTTTAAAAAGGGTGAGTTGGGCCGCACAGCATCTTGATTCCAGCTTTGGGAAGCGAAGAAACAACTCGCTCTGCACAGTGCTCTTACAGCCTACTGGGAACATCTCTTCCAAAGGCCTGTGAAATGCAGTTTCTTTGCAGGCCTGATCTGGCTGAAGTAGGACTTCTGCTCTGGGTGTGCTACATTGCCCTAGAGCTGAAAGGCACAACGTGCAGGCTTCTTTCCAAAGGGCGAGTTGGGCCCCACATCATCTTGCTTCCAGCTCTTTGGGAAGCTAAGAAACAACTCGCTCTGCACAGTGCTCTTAAAGCCTACCGGGAACATCTCTGACAAAGGCCTGTGAAACGCAGTTTCTTTGCAGGCCTGATCTGGCTGAAGTAGGACTTCTGCTCTGGGTGTGCTACATTGCCCTAGAGCTGAAAGGCACAACGTGCAGGCTTCTTTCCAAAGGGCGAGTTTGCCCCACAGCATCTTGCTTCCAGCTCTTTGGGAAGCTAAGAAACAACTCGCTCTGCACAGTGCTCTTACAGCCTACCGGGAACATCTCTTCCAAAGGCCTGTGAAACGCAGTTTCTTTGCAGGCCTGATCTGGCTGAAGTAGGACTTCTGCTCTGGGTGTGCTACTTTGCCCTAGAGCTGAAAGGCACAACGTGCAGGCTTCTTTCCAAAGGGCGAGTTTGCCCCACAGCATCTTGCTTCCAGCTCGTTGGGAAGCTAAGAAACAGCTCTCTCTGCCCAGTGCTCTTACAGCCTACCGGGAACATCTCTTCCAAAGGCCTCTGAAACGCAGTGTCTTTGCAGGCCTGATCTGGCTGAAGTAGGACTTCTGCTCTGGGTGTGCTACATTGCCCTACAGCTGAAAGGCACAACGTGCAGGCTTCTTTAAAAAGGGTGAGTTGGGCCCCACAGCATCTTGCTTCCAGCTTTGGGAAGCGAAGAAACAACTCGCTCTTCACAGTGCTGTTACAGCCTACACGGAACATCTCTTCCAATGGCCTGTGAAACGCAGTTTCTTTGCAGGCCTGATCTGGCTAAAGTAGGACTTCTGCTCTGGTTTGCCATTTTGCCCTAGATCTGAAAGGCCCAACGTGCAGGCTTCTTTCCAAAGGGCGAGTTGGGCCCCACAGCATCTTGCTTCCAGCTCTTTGGGAAGCTAAGAAACAACTCGCTCTGCACAGTGCTCTTACAGCCTACCGGGAACATCTCTTCCAAAGGCCTGTGAAACGCAGTGTCTTTGCAGGCCTGATCTGGCTGAAGTAGGACTTCTGCTCTGGGTGTGCTACATTGCCCTAGAGCTGAAAGGCACAACGTGATGGCTTCTTTTCAAAGGGCGAGTTGGGCCCCACAGCATCTTGCTTCCATCTCTTTGGCAAGCGAAGAAACAACTCGCTCTGCACAGTGCTCTTACAGCCTACCGGGAACATCTCTTCCAAAGGCCTGTGAAACGCAGTGTGTTTGCAGGCCTGATCTGGCTGAAGTAGGACTTCTGCTCTGGGTGTGCTACATTGCCCTAGAGCTGAAAGGCACAACGTGCAGGCTTCTTTCCAAAGGGCGAGTTGGGCCCCAGAGCATCTTGCTTCCAGCTCTTTGGGAAGCTAAGAAACAACTTGCTCTGCTCAGTGCTCTTACAGCCTACCGGGAACATCTCTTCCAAAGGCCTGTGAAACGCAGTGTCTTTGCAGGCCTGATCTGGGTGAAGTAGGACTTCTGCTCTGGGTGTGCTACATTGCCCTACAGCTGAAAGGCACAACGTGCAGGCTTCTTTCCAAAGGGCGAGTTGGGCCCCACAGCATCTTGCTTCCAGCTCTTTGGGAAGCTAAGAAACAACTCGCTCTGCACAGTGCTCTTACAGCCTACCGGGAACATCTCTTCCAAAGGCCTGTGAAACGCAGTTTCTTTGCAGGCCTGATCTGGCTGAAGTAGGAATTCTGCTCTGGGTGTGCTATTTTGCCCTAGAGCTGAAAGGCACAACGTGCAGGCTTCTTTACAAAGGGCGAGTTGGGCCCCACAGCATCTTGCTTCCAGCTCTTTGGGAAGCTAAGAAACAACTCGCTCTGCACAGTGCTCTTACAGCCTACTGGGAACATCTCTTCCAAAGGCCTGTGAAATGCAGTTTCTTTGCAGGCCTGATCTGGCTCAAGTAGGACTTCTGCTCAGGGTGTGCTCCTTTGCCCTAGAGCTGAAAGGCACAACGTGCAGGCTTCTTTCCAAAGGGCGAGTTGGGCCCCACAGCATCTTGCTTCCAGCTCTTTGGGAAGCTAAGAAACAACTCGCTCTGCACAGTGCTCTTACAGCCTACCGGGAACATCTCTTCCAAAGGCCTGTGAAACGCAGTGTGTTTGCAGGCCTCATCTGGCTGAAGTAGGACTTCTGCTCTGGGTGTGCTACATTGCCCTAGAGCTGAAAGGCACAACGTGCAGGCTTCTTTCCAAAGGGCGAGTTGGGCCCCACAGCATCTTGCTTCCAGCTCTTTGGGAAGCTAAGAAACAACTCGCTCTGCACAGTGCTCTTAAAGCCTACCGGGAACATCTCTGACAAAGGCCTGTGAAACGCAGTGTCTTTGCAGGCCTGATCTGGCTGAAGTAGGACTTCTGCTCTGGGTGTGCTACATTGCCCTACAGGTGAAAGGCACAACGTGCAGGCTTCTTTAAAAAGGGTGAGTTGGGCCGCACAGCATCTTGATTCCAGCTTTGGGAAGCGAAGAAACAACTCGCTCTGCACAGTGCTCTTACAGCCTACTGGGAACATCTCTTCCAAAGGCCTGTGAAATGCAGTTTCTTTGCAGGCCTGATCTGGCTGAAGTAGGACTTCTGCTCTGGGTGTGCTACTTTGCCCTAGAGCTGAAAGGCACAACGTGCAGGCTTCTTTCCAAAGGGCGAGTTGGGCCCCACATCATCTTGCTTCCAGCTCTTTGGGAAGCTAAGAAACAACTCGCTCTGCACAGTGCTCTTAAAGCCTACCGGGAACATCTCTGACAAAGGCCTGTGAAACGCAGTTTCTTTGCAGGCCTGATCTGGCTGAAGTAGGACTTCTGCTCTGGGTGTGCTACATTGCCCTAGAGCTGAAAGGCACAACGTGCAGGCTTCTTTCCAAAGGGCGAGTTTGCCCCACAGCATCTTGCTTCCAGCTCTTTGGGAAGCTAAGAAACAACTCGCTCTGCACAGTGCTCTTACAGCCTACCGGGAACATCTCTTCCAAAGGCCTGTGAAACGCAGTTTCTTTGCAGGCCTGATCTGGCTGAAGTAGGACTTCTGCTCTGGGTGTGCTACTTTGCCCTAGAGCTGAAAGGCACAACGTGCAGGCTTCTTTCCAAAGGGCGAGTTTGCCCCACAGCATCTTGCTTCCAGCTCTTTGGGAAGCTAAGAAACAACTCGCTCTGCACAGTGCTCTTACAGCCTACCGGGAGCATCTCTTCCAAAGGCCTGTGAAACGCAGTGTGTTTGCAGGCCTGATCTGGCTGAAGTAGGACTTCTGCTCTGGGTGTGCTACGTTGCCGTAGAGCTGAAAGGCACAACGTGCAGGCTTCTTTCCAAAGGGCGAGTTGGCCTCACAGCTTCTTGCTTCCAGCTCTTTGGGAAGCTAAGAAACAACTCGCTCTGCACAGTGCTCTTACAGCCTACCCGGAACATCTCTTCCAAAGGCCTGTGAAATGCAGTGTCTTTGCAGGCCTGAGCTGGCTGAATTAGGACTTCTGCTCTGTGTGTGCTACATTGCCCTAGAGATGAAAGTCACAACGTGCAGGCTTCTTTCCAAAGGGCGAGTTGGGCCCCACAGCATCTTGCTTCCAGCTCTTTGGGAAGCTAAGAAACAACTTGCTCTGCTCAGTGCTCTTACAGCCTACCGGGAAAATCTCTTCCAAAGGCCTGTGAAACGCAGTGTCTTTGCAGGCCTGATCTGGGTGAAGTAGGACTTCTGCTCTGGGTGTGCTACATTGCCCTAGAGCTGAAAGGCACAACGTGCAGGCTTCTTTCCAAAGGGCGAGTTGGGCCCCACAGCATCTTGCTTCCAGCTCTTTGGGAAGCTAAGAAACAACTCGCTCTGCACAGTGCTCTTAAAGCCTACCGGGAACATCTCTGACAAAGGCCTGTGAAACGCAGTTTCTTTGCAGGCCTGATCTGGCTGAAGTAGGACTTCTGCTCTGGGTGTGCTACATTGCCCTAGAGCTGAAAGGCACAACGTGCAGGCTTCTTTCCAAAGGGCGAGTTTGCCCCACAGCATCTTGCTTCCAGCTCGTTGGGAAGCTAAGAAACAGCTCTCTCTGCCCAGTGCTCTCACAGCCTACCGGGAACATCTCTTCCAAAGGCCTCTGAAACGCAGTGTCTTTGCAGGCCTGATCTGGCTGAAGTAGGACTTCTGCTCTGGGTGTGCTACATTGCCCTACAGGTGAAAGGCACAACGTGCAGGCTTCTTTAAAAAGGGTGAGTTGGGCCGCACAGCATCTTGATTCCAGCTTTGGGAAGCGAAGAAACAACTCGCTCTGCACAGTGCTCTTACAGCCTACTGGGAACATCTCTTCCAAAGGCCTGTGAAATGCAGTTTCTTTGCAGGCCTGATCTGGCTGAAGTAGGACTTCTGCTCTGGGTGTGCTACATTGCCCTAGAGCTGAAAGGCACAACGTGCAGGCTTCTTTCCAAAGGGCGAGTTGGGCCCCACATCATCTTGCTTCCAGCTCTTTGGGAAGCTAAGAAACAACTCGCTCTGCACAGTGCTCTTAAAGCCTACCGGGAACATCTCTGACAAAGGCCTGTGAAACGCAGTTTCTTTGCAGGCCTGATCTGGCTGAAGTAGGACTTCTGCTCTGGGTGTGCTACATTGCCCTAGAGCTGAAAGGCACAACGTGCAGGCTTCTTTCCAAAGGGCGAGTTTGCCCCACAGCATCTTGCTTCCAGCTCTTTGGGAAGCTAAGAAACAACTCGCTCTGCACAGTGCTCTTACAGCCTACCGGGAACATCTCTTCCAAAGGCCTGTGAAACGCAGTTTCTTTGCAGGCCTGATCTGGCTGAAGTAGGACTTCTGCTCTGGGTGTGCTACTTTGCCCTAGAGCTGAAAGGCACAACGTGCAGGCTTCTTTCCAAAGGGCGAGTTTGCCCCACAGCATCTTGCTTCCAGCTCGTTGGGAAGCTAAGAAACAGCTCTCTCTGCCCAGTGCTCTTACAGCCTACCGGGAACATCTCTTCCAAAGGCCTCTGAAACGCAGTGTCTTTGCAGGCCTGATCTGGCTGAAGTAGGACTTCTGCTCTGGGTGTGCTACATTGCCCTACAGCTGAAAGGCACAACGTGCAGGCTTCTTTAAAAAGGGTGAGTTGGGCCCCACAGCATCTTGCTTCCAGCTTTGGGAAGCGAAGAAACAACTCGCTCTTCACAGTGCTGTTACAGCCTACACGGAACATCTCTTCCAATGGCCTGTGAAACGCAGTTTCTTTGCAGGCCTGATCTGGCTAAAGTAGGACTTCTGCTCTGGTTTGCCATTTTGCCCTAGATCTGAAAGGCCCAACGTGCAGGCTTCTTTCCAAAGGGCGAGTTGGGCCCCACAGCATCTTGCTTCCAGCTCTTTGGGAAGCTAAGAAACAACTCGCTCTGCACAGTGCTCTTACAGCCTACCGGGAACATCTCTTCCAAAGGCCTGTGAAACGCAGTGTCTTTGCAGGCCTGATCTGGCTGAAGTAGGACTTCTGCTCTGGGTGTGCTACATTGCCCTAGAGCTGAAAGGCACAACGTGATGGCTTCTTTTCAAAGGGCGAGTTGGGCCCCACAGCATCTTGCTTCCAGCTCTTTGGCAAGCGAAGAAACAACTCGCTCTGCACAGTGCTCTTACAGCCTACCGGGAACATCTCTTCCAAAGGCCTGTGAAACGCAGTGTGTTTGCAGGCCTGATCTGGCTGAAGTAGGACTTCTGCTCTGGGTGTGCTACATTGCCCTAGAGCTGAAAGGCACAACGTGCAGGCTTCTTTCCAAAGGGCGAGTTGGGCCCCAGAGCATCTTGCTTCCAGCTCTTTGGGAAGCTAAGAAACAACTTGCTCTGCTCAGTGCTCTTACAGCCTACCGGGAACATCTCTTCCAAAGGCCTGTGAAACGCAGTGTCTTTGCAGGCCTGATCTGGGTGAAGTAGGACTTCTGCTCTGGGTGTGCTACATTGCCCTACAGCTGAAAGGCACAACGTGCAGGCTTCTTTCCAAAGGGCGAGTTGGGCCCCACAGCATCTTGCTTCCAGCTTTGGGAAGCTAAGAAACAACTCGCTCTGCACAGTGCTGTTACAGCCTACACGGAACATCTCTTCCAATGGCCTGTGAAACGCAGTTTCTTTGCAGACCTGATCTGGCTAAAGTAGGCCTTCTGCTCTGTTTTGCTATTTTGCCCTAGATCTGAAAGGCACAACGTACAGGCTTCTTTCCAAAGGGCGAGTTGGGCCCCACAGCATCTTGCTTCCAGCTCTTTGGGAAGCTAAGAAACAACTCGCTCTGCACACTGCTCTTACAGCCTACCGGGAACATCTCTTCCAAAGGCCTGTGAAACGCAGTGTCTTTGCAGGCCTGATCTGGCTGAAGTAGTACTTCTGCTCTGGGTGTGCTACATTGCCCTACAGCTGAAAGGCACAACGTGCAGGCTTCTTTCCAAAGGGCGAGTTTGGCCCCACAGCATCTTGCTTCCAGCTCTTTGGGAAGCTAAGAAACAACTCGCTCTGCTCAGTGCTCTTACAGCCTACAGGGAACATCTCTTCCAAAGGCCTGTGAAACGCAGTGTGTTTGCAGGCCTGATCTGGCTGAAGTAGGACTTCTGCTCTGGGTGTGCTACATTGCCCTAGAGCTGAAAGGCACAACGTGCAGGCTTCTTTCCAAAGGGCGAGTTTGCCCCACAGCATCTTGCCTCCAGCTCGTTGGGAAGCTAAGAAACAGCTATCTCTGCCCAGTGCTCTTACAGCCTACCCGGAACATATCTTCCAAAGGCCTGTGAAACGCAGTTTCTTTGCAGGCCTGATCTGGCTGAAGTAGGACTTCTGCTCCTGGTGTGCTACATTGCCCTAGAGCTGAAAGGCACAACGTGCAGGCTTCTTTCCAAAGGGCGAGTTGGGCCCCACAGCATCTTGCTTCCAGCTCTTTGGGAAGCTAAGAAACAACTCGCTCTGCACAGTGCTCTTACAACCTACCGGGAACATCTCTTCCAAAGGCCTGTGAAACGCAGTTTCTTTGCAGGCCTGATCTGGCTGAGGTAGGACTTCTGCTCTGGGTGTGCTACTTTGCCCTAGAGCTGAAAGGCACAACGTGCAGGCTTCTTTCCAAAGGGCGAGTTGGGCCCCACAGCATCTTGCTTCCAGCTCTTTGGGAAGCTAAGAAACAACTTGCTCTGCTCAGTGCTCTTACAGCCTACCGGGAACATCTCTTCCAAAGGCCTGTGAAACGCAGTGTCTTTGCAGGCCTGATCTGGGTGAAGAAGGACTTCTGCTCTGGGTGTGCTACATTGCCCTACAGCTGAAAGGCACAACGTGCAGGCTTCTTTCCAAAGGCGAGTTGGGCTCCACAGCATCTTGCTTCCAGCTTTGGGAAGCTAAGAAACAACTCGCTCTGCACAGTGCTCTTACAGCCTACCGGGAACATCTCTTCCAAAGGCCTGTGAAACGCAGTGTGTTTGCAGGCCAGATCTGGCTGAAGTAGGACTTCTGCTCTGGGTGTGCTACATTGCCCTAGAGCTGAAAGGCACAACGTGCAGGCTTCTTTCCAAAGGGCGAGTTGGGCCCCACAGCATCTTGCTTCCAGCTCTTTGGGAAGCTAAGAAACAACTCGCTCTGCACAGTGCTCTTAAAGCCTACCGGGAACATCTCTGACAAAGGCCTGTGAAACGCAGTGTCTTTGCAGGCCTGATCTGGCTGAAGTAGGACTTCTGCTCTGGGTGTGCTACATTGCCCTACAGCTGAAAGGCACAACGTGCAGGCTTCTTTAAAAAGGGTGAGTTGGGCCGCACAGCATCTTGATTCCAGCTTTGGGAAGCGAAGAAACAACTCGCTCTGCACAGTGCTCTTACAGCCTACTGGGAACATCTCTTCCAAAGGCCTGTGAAATGCAGTTTCTTTGCAGGCCTGATCTGGCTGAAGTAGGACTTCTGCTCTGGGTGTGCTACTTTGCCCTAGAGCTGAAAGGCACAACGTGCAGGCTTCTTTCCAAAGGGCGAGTTGGGCCCCACATCATCTTGCTTCCAGCTCTTTGGGAAGCTAAGAAACAACTCGCTCTGCACAGTGCTCTTAAAGCCTACCGGGAACATCTCTGACAAAGGCCTGTGAAACGCAGTTTCTTTGCAGGCCTGATCTGGCTGAAGTAGGACTTCTGCTCTGGGTGTGCTACATTGCCCTAGAGCTGAAAGGCACAACGTGCAGGCTTCTTTCCAAAGGGCGAGTTTGCCCCACAGCATCTTGCTTCCAGCTCTTTGGGAAGCTAAGAAACAACTCGCTCTGCACAGTGCTCTTACAGCCTACCGGGAACATCTCTTCCAAAGGCCTGTGAAACGCAGTTTCTTTGCAGGCCTGATCTGGCTGAAGTAGGACTTCTGCTCTGGGTGTGCTACTTTGCCCTAGAGCTGAAAGGCACAACGTGCAGGCTTCTTTCCAAAGGGCGAGTTTGCCCCACAGCATCTTGCTTCCAGCTCTTTGGGAAGCTAAGAAACAACTCGCTCTGCACAGTGCTCTTACAGCCTACCGGGAGCATCTCTTCCAAAGGCCTGTGAAACGCAGTGTGTTTGCAGGCCTGATCTGGCTGAAGTAGGACTTCTGCTCTGGGTGTGCTACGTTGCCGTAGAGCTGAAAGGCACAACGTGCAGGCTTCTTTCCAAAGGGCGAGTTGGGCCTCACAGCTTCTTGCTTCCAGCTCTTTGGGAAGCTAAGAAACAACTCGCTCTGCACAGTGCTC
This sequence comes from Equus przewalskii, assembly GCF_037783145.1. NCBI lineage: Eukaryota > Metazoa > Chordata > Mammalia > Perissodactyla > Equidae > Equus > Equus przewalskii. Next base: position 116,319 of record NW_027228340.1, read on the forward strand.
TTACAGCCTACCCGGAACATCTCTTCCAAAGGCCTGTGAAATGCAGTGTCTTTGCAGGCCTGAGCTGGCTGAATTAGGACTTCTGCTCTGTGTGTGCTACATTGCCCTAGAGATGAAAGTCACAACGTGCAGGCTTCTTTCCAAAGGGCGAGTTGGGCCCCACAGCATCTTGCTTCCAGCTCTTTGGGAAGCTAAGAAACAACTTGCTCTGCTCAGTGCTCTTACAGCCTACCGGGAAAATCTCTTCCAAAGGCCTGTGAAACGCAGTGTCTTTGCAGGCCTGATCTGGGTGAAGTAGGACTTCTGCTCTGGGTGTGCTACATTGCCCTAGAGCTGAAAGGCACAACGTGCAGGCTTCTTTCCAAAGGGCGAGTTGGGCCCCACAGCATCTTGCTTCCAGCTCTTTGGGAAGCTAAGAAACAACTCGCTCTGCACAGTGCTCTTAAAGCCTACCGGGAACATCTCTGACAAAGGCCTGTGAAACGCAGTTTCTTTGCAGGCCTGATCTGGCTGAAGTAGGACTTCTGCTCTGGGTGTGCTACATTGCCCTAGAGCTGAAAGGCACAACGTGCAGGCTTCTTTCCAAAGGGCGAGTTTGCCCCACAGCATCTTGCTTCCAGCTCGTTGGGAAGCTAAGAAACAGCTCTCTCTGCCCAGTGCTCTCACAGCCTACCGGGAACATGTCTTCCAAAGGCCTCTGAAACGCAGTGTCTTTGCAGGCCTGATCTGGCTGAAGTAGGACTTCTGCTCTGGGTGTGCTACATTGCCCTACAGGTGAAAGGCACAACGTGCAGGCTTCTTTAAAAAGGGTGAGTTGGGCCGCACAGCATCTTGATTCCAGCTTTGGGAAGCGAAGAAACAACTCGCTCTGCACAGTGCTCTTACAGCCTACTGGGAACATCTCTTCCAAAGGCCTGTGAAATGCAGTTTCTTTGCAGGCCTGATCTGGCTGAAGTAGGACTTCTGCTCTGGGTGTGCTACTTTGCCCTAGAGCTGAAAGGCACAACGTGCAGGCTTCTTTCCAAAGGGCGAGTTGGGCCCCACATCATCTTGCTTCCAGCTCTTTGGGAAGCTAAGAAACAACTCGCTCTGCACAGTGCTCTTAAAGCCTACCGGGAACATCTCTGACAAAGGCCTGTGAAACGCAGTTTCTTTGCAGGCCTGATCTGGCTGAAGTAGGACTTCTGCTCTGGGTGTGCTACATTGCCCTAGAGCTGAAAGGCACAACGTGCAGGCTTCTTTCCAAAGGGCGAGTTTGCCCCACAGCATCTTGCTTCCAGCTCTTTGGGAAGCTAAGAAACAACTCGCTCTGCACAGTGCTCTTACAGCCTACCGGGAACATCTCTTCCAAAGGCCTGTGAAACGCAGTTTCTTTGCAGGCCTGATCTGGCTGAAGTAGGACTTCTGCTCTGGGTGTGCTACTTTGCCCTAGAGCTGAAAGGCACAACGTGCAGGCTTCTTTCCAAAGGGCGAGTTTGCCCCACAGCATCTTGCTTCCAGCTCGTTGGGAAGCTAAGAAACAGCTCTCTCTGCCCAGTGCTCTTACAGCCTACCGGGAACATCTCTTCCAAAGGCCTCTGAAACGCAGTGTCTTTGCAGGCCTGATCTGGCTGAAGTAGGACTTCTGCTCTGGGTGTGCTACATTGCCCTACAGCTGAAAGGCACAACGTGCAGGCTTCTTTAAAAAGGGTGAGTTGGGCCCCACAGCATCTTGCTTCCAGCTTTGGGAAGCGAAGAAACAACTCGCTCTTCACAGTGCTGTTACAGCCTACACGGAACATCTCTTCCAATGGCCTGTGAAACGCAGTTTCTTTGCAGGCCTGATCTGGCTAAAGTAGGACTTCTGCTCTGGTTTGCCATTTTGCCCTAGATCTGAAAGGCCCAACGTGCAGGCTTCTTTCCAAAGGGCGAGTTGGGCCCCACAGCATCTTGCTTCCAGCTCTTTGGGAAGCTAAGAAACAACTCGCTCTGCACAGTGCTCTTACAGCCTACCGGGAACATCTCTTCCAAAGGCCTGTGAAACGCAGTGTCTTTGCAGGCCTGATCTGGCTGAAGTAGGACTTCTGCTCTGGGTGTGCTACATTGCCCTAGAGCTGAAAGGCACAACGTGATGGCTTCTTTTCAAAGGGCGAGTTGGGCCCCACAGCATCTTGCTTCCAGCTCTTTGGCAAGCGAAGAAACAACTCGCTCTGCACAGTGCTCTTACAGCCTACCGGGAACATCTCTTCCAAAGGCCTGTGAAACGCAGTGTGTTTGCAGGCCTGATCTGGCTGAAGTAGGACTTCTGCTCTGGGTGTGCTACATTGCCCTAGAGCTGAAAGGCACAACGTGCAGGCTTCTTTCCAAAGGGCGAGTTGGGCCCCAGAGCATCTTGCTTCCAGCTCTTTGGGAAGCTAAGAAACAACTTGCTCTGCTCAGTGCTCTTACAGCCTACCGGGAACATCTCTTCCAAAGGCCTGTGAAACGCAGTGTCTTTGCAGGCCTGATCTGGGTGAAGTAGGACTTCTGCTCTGGGTGTGCTACATTGCCCTACAGCTGAAAGGCACAACGTGCAGGCTTCTTTCCAAAGGGCGAGTTGGGCCCCACAGCATCTTGCTTCCAGCTTTGGGAAGCTAAGAAACAACTCGCTCTGCACAGTGCTGTTACAGCCTACACGGAACATCTCTTCCAATGGCCTGTGAAACGCAGTTTCTTTGCAGACCTGATCTGGCTAAAGTAGGCCTTCTGCTCTGTTTTGCTATTTTGCCCTAGATCTGAAAGGCACAACGTACAGGCTTCTTTCCAAAGGGCGAGTTGGGCCCCACAGCATCTTGCTTCCAGCTCTTTGGGAAGTTAAGAAACAACTCGCTCTGCACACTGCTCTTACAGCCTACCGGGAACATCTCTTCCAAAGGCCTGTGAAACGCAGTGTCTTTGCAGGCCTGATCTGGCTGAAGTAGTACTTCTGCTCTGGGTGTGCTACATTGCCCTACAGCTGAAAGGCACAACGTGCAGGCTTCTTTCCAAAGGGCGAGTTTGGCCCCACAGCATCTTGCTTCCAGCTCTTTGGGAAGCTAAGAAACAACTCGCTCTGCTCAGTGCTCTTACAGCCTACAGGGAACATCTCTTCCAAAGGCCTGTGAAACGCAGTGTGTTTGCAGGCCTGATCTGGCTGAAGTAGGACTTCTGCTCTGGGTGTGCTACATTGCCCTAGAGCTGAAAGGCACAACGTGCAGGCTTCTTTCCAAAGGGCGAGTTTGCCCCACAGCATCTTGCCTCCAGCTCGTTGGGAAGCTAAGAAACAGCTATCTCTGCCCAGTGCTCTTACAGCCTACCCGGAACATATCTTCCAAAGGCCTGTGAAACGCAGTTTCTTTGCAGGCCTGATCTGGCTGAAGTAGGACTTCTGCTCCTGGTGTGCTACATTGCCCTAGAGCTGAAAGGCACAACGTGCAGGCTTCTTTCCAAAGGGCGAGTTGGGCCCCACAGCATCTTGCTTCCAGCTCTTTGGGAAGCTAAGAAACAACTCGCTAGGCACAGTGCTCTTACAACCTACCGGGAACATCTCTTCCAAAGGCCTGTGAAACGCAGTTTCTTTGCAGGCCTGATCTGGCTGAGGTAGGACTTCTGCTCTGGGTGTGCTACTTTGCCCTAGAGCTGAAAGGCACAACGTGCAGGCTTCTTTCCAAAGGGCGAGTTGGGCCCCACAGCATCTTGCTTCCAGCTCTTTGGGAAGCTAAGAAACAACTTGCTCTGCTCAGTGCTCTTACAGCCTACCGGGAACATCTCTTCCAAAGGCCTGTGAAACGCAGTGTCTTTGCAGGCCTGATCTGGGTGAAGAAGGACTTCTGCTCTGGGTGTGCTACATTGCCCTACAGCTGAAAGTCACAACGTGCAGGCTTCTTTCCAAAGGGCGAGTTGGGCCCCACAGCATCTTGCTTCCAGCTTTGGGAAGCTAAGAAACAACTCGCTCTGCACAGTGCTCTTACAGCCTACCCGGAACATCTCTTCCAATGGCCTGTGAAACGCAGTTTCTTTGCAGACCTGATCTGGCTAAAGTAGGCCTTCTGCTCTGTTTTGCTATTTTGCCCTAGATCTGAAAGGCACAACGTACAGGCTTCTTTCCAAAGGGCGAGTTGGGCCCCACAGCATCTTGCTTCCAGCTCTTTGCGAAGCTAAGAAACAACTCGCTCTGCACACTGCTCTTACAGCCTACCGGGAACATCTCTTCCAAAGGCCTGTGAAACGCAGTGTCTTTGCAGGCCTGATCTGGCTGAAGTAGGACTTCTGCTCTGGGTGTGCTACATTGCCCTACAGCTGAAAGGCACAACGTGCAGGCTTCTTTCCAAAGGGCGAGTTGGGCCACACAGCATCTTGCTTCCAGCTCTTTGGGAAGCTAAGAAACAACTCGCTCTGCTCAGTGCTCTTACAGCCTACAGGGAAAATCTCTTCCAAAGGCCTGTGAAACGCAGTGTGTTTGCAGGCCTGATCTGGCTGAAGTAGGACTTCTGCTCTGGGTGTGCTACATTGCCCTAGAGCTGAAAGGCACAACGTGCAGGCTTCTTTCCAAAGGGCGAGTTTGCCCCACAGCATCTTGCCTCCAGCTCGTTGGGAAGCTAAGAAACAGCTATCTCTGCCCAGTGCTTTTACAGCCTACCGGGAACATCTCTTCCAAAGGCCTGTGAAACGCAGTTTCTTTGCAGGCCTGATCTGGCTGAAGTAGGACTTCTGCTCCTGGTGTGCTACATTGCCCTAGAGCTGAAAGGCACAACGTGCAGGCTTCTTTCCAAAGGGCGAGTTGGGCCCCACAGCATCTTGCTTCCAGCTCTTTGGGAAGCTAAGAAACAACTCGCTCTGCACAGTGCTCTTACAACCTACCGGGAACATCTCTTCCAAAGGCCTGTGAAACGCAGTTTTTTGCAGGCCTGATCTGGCTGAGGTAGGACTTCTGCTCTGGGTGTGCTACTTTGCCCTAGAGCTGAAAGGCACAACGTGCAGGCTTCTTTCCAAAGGGTGAGTTGGGCCCCACTGCATCTTGCTTCCAGCTTTGGGAAGCTAAGAAACAACTCGCTCTGCACAGTGCTGTTACAGCCTACCCGGAACATCTCTTCCAAAGGCCTGTGAAACGCAGTTTCTTTGCAGGCCCGATCTGGCTGAAGTAGGACTTTTGCTCTGGGTGTGATACTTTGCCGTAGAGCTGAAAGGCACAACGTGCAGGCTTCTTTCCAAAGGGCGAGTTGGGCCCCACAGCATCTTATCTCCAGCTCTTTGGGAAGCTAAGAAACAACTCGCTCTGCACAGTGCTCTTACAGCCTACCGGGAACATCTCTTCCAAAGGCCTGTGAAACTCAGTTTCTTTGCAGGCTGGATCTGGCTGAAGTAGGACTTCTGCTCTGGGTGTGCTACATTGCCCTAGAGCTGAATGGCACAGCGTGCAGGCTTCTTTCCAAAGGGCGAGTTGGGCCCCACAGCATCTTGCTTCCAGCTCTTTGGGAAGCTAAGAAACAGCTCGCTCTGCACAGTGCTCTTACAGCCTACCAGGAACATCTCTTCCAAAGGCCTGTGAAACGCAGTGTCTTTGCAGGCCTGATCTGGCTGAAGTAGGACTTCTGCTCTGGGTGTGCTACATTGCCCTAGAGCTGAAAGGCACAACGTGCAGGCTTCTTTCCAAAGGGCGAGTTGGGCCCCACAGCATCTTGCTTCCAGCTCTTTGGGAAGCTAAGAAACAGCTCGCTCTGCACAGTGCTCTTACAGCCTACCGGGAACATCTCTTCCAAAGGCCTGTGAAACGCAGTTTCTTTGCAGGCCTGATCTGGCTGAAGTAGGACTTCTGCTCCTGGTGTGCTACATTGCCCTAGAGCTGAAAGGCACAACGTGCAGGCTTCTTTCCAAAGGGCGAGTTGGGCCCCACAGCATCTTGCTTCCAGCTCTTTGGGAAGCTAAGAAACAACTCGCTCTGCTCAGTGCTCTTACAGCCTACCGGGAACATCTCTTCCAAAGGCCTCTGAAACGCAGTGTCTTTGCAGGCCTAATCTGGCTGAAGTAGGACTTCTGCTCTGGGTGTGCTACTTTGCCCTAGAGCTGAAAGGCACAACGTGCAGGCTTCTTTCCAAAGGGTGAGTTGGGCCCCACAGCATCTTGCTTCCAGCTTTGGGAAGCTAAGAAACAACTCGCTCTGCACAGTGCTGTTACAACCTACCCGGAACATCTCTTCCAATGGCCTGTGAAACGCAGTTTCTTTGCAGGCCTGATCTGGCTAAAGTAGGACTTCTGCTCTGGTTTGCTATTTTGCCCTAGATCTGAAAGGCACAACGTGCAGGCTTCTTTCCAAAGGGCGAGTTGGGCCCCACAGCATCTTGCTTCCAGCTCTTTGGGAACCTAAGAAACAACTCGCTCTGCACAGTGCTCTTACAGCCTACCGTGAACATCTCTTCCAAAGGCCTGTGAAACGCAGTGTCTTTGCAGGCCTGATCTGGCTGAAGTAGGACTTCTGCTCTGGGTGTGCTACATCGCCCTATAGCTGAAAGGCACAACGTGCAGGCTTCTTTCCATAGGGCGAGTTGGGCCGCACAGCATCTTGCTTCCAGCTCTTTGGGAAGCTAAGAAACAACTCGCTCTGCACAGTGCTCTTTAAGCCTACCGGGAACATCTCTGACAAAGGCCTGTGAAACGCAGTTTCTTTGCAGGCCTGATCTGGCTGAAGTAGGACTTCTGCTCTGGGTGTGCTGCATTGCCCTAGAGCTGAAAGGCACAACGTGCAGGCTTCTTTACAAAGGGTGAGTTTGCCCCACAGCATCTTGCTTCCAGCTCGTTGGGAAGCTAAGAAACAGCTCTCTCTGCCCAGTGCTCTTACAGCCTACCGGGAACATCTCTTCCAAAGGCCTCTGAAACGCAGTGTCTTTGCAGGCCTGATCTGGCTGAAGTAGGGCTTCTGCTCTGGGTGTGCTACATTGCCCTACAGGTGAAAGGCACAACGTGCAGGCTTCTTTAAAAAGGGTGAGTTGGGCCGCACAGCATCTTGCTTCCAGCTTTGGGAAGCGAAGAAACAACTCGCTCTGCACAGTGCTCTTACAGCCTACTGGGAACATCTCTTCCAAAGGCCTGTGAAATGCAGTTTCTTTGCAGGCCTGATCTGGCTGAAGTAGGACTTCTGCTCTGGGTGTGCTACTTTGCCCTAGAGCTGAAAGGCACAACGTGCAGGCTTCTTTCCAAAGGGCGAGTTGGGCCCCACATCATCTTGCTTCCAGCTCTTTGGGAAGCTAAGAAACAACTCGCTCTGCACAGTGCTCTTAAAGCCTACCGGGAACATCTCTGACAAAGGCCTGTGAAACGCAGTTTCTTTGCAGGCCTGATCTGGCTGAAGTAGGACTTCTGCTCTGGGTGTGCTACATTGCCCTAGAGCTGAAAGGCACAACGTGCAGGCTTCTTTCCAAAGGGCGAGTTTGCCCCACAGCATCTTGCTTCCAGCTCTTTGGGAAGCTAAGAAACAACTCGCTCTGCACAGTGCTCTTACAGCCTACCGGGAACATCTCTTCCAAAGGCCTGTGAAACGCAGTTTCTTTGCAGGCCTGATCTGGCTGAAGTAGGACTTCTGCTCTGGGTGTGCTACTTTGCCCTAGAGCTGAAAGGCACAACGTGCAGGCTTCTTTCCAAAGGGCGAGTTTCCCCCACAGCATCTTGCTTCCAGCTCGTTGGGAAGCTAAGAAACAGCTCTCTCTGCCCAGTGCTCTTACAGCCTACCGGGAACATCTCTTCCAAAGGCCTCTGAAACGCAGTGTCTTTGCAGGCCTGATCTGGCTGAAGTAGGACTTCTGCTCTGGGTGTGCTACATTGCCCTACAGCTGAAAGGCACAACGTGCAGGCTTCTTTAAAAAGGGTGAGTTGGGCCCCACAGCATCTTGCTTCCAGCTTTGGGAAGCGAAGAAACAACTCGCTCTTCACAGTGCTGTTACAGCCTACACGGAACATCTCTTCCAATGGCCTGTGAAACGCAGTTTCTTTGCAGGCCTGATCTGGCTAAAGTAGGACTTCTGCTCTGGTTTGCTATTTTGCCCTAGATCTGAAAGGCCCAACGTGCAGGCTTCTTTCCAAAGGGCGAGTTGGGCCCCACAGCATCTTGCTTCCAGCTCTTTGGGAAGCTAAGAAACAACTCGCTCTGCACAGTGCTCTTACAGCCTACCGGGAACATCTCTTCCAAAGGCCTGTGAAACGCAGTGTCTTTGCAGGCCTGATCTGGCTGAAGTAGGACTTCTGCTCTGGGTGTGCTACTTTGCCCTAGAGCTGAAAGGCACAACGTGCAGGCTTCTTTTCAAAGGGCGAGTTGGGCCCCACAGCATCTTGCTTCCAGCTCTTTGGCAAGCGAAGAAACAACTCGCTCTGCACAGTGCTCTTACAGCCTACAGGGAACATCTCTTCCAAAGGCCTGTGAAACGCAGTGTGTTTGCAGGCCTGATCGGGCTGAAGTAGGACTTCTGCTCTGGGTGTGCTACATTGCCCTAGAGCTGAAAGGCACAACGTGCAGGCTTCTTTCCAAAGGGCGAGTTGGGCCCCAGAGCATCTTGCTTCCAGCTCTTTGGGAAGCTAAGAAACAACTTGCTCTGCTCAGTGCTCTTACAGCCTACCGGGAACATCTCTTCCAAAGGCCTGTGAAACGCAGTGTCTTTGCAGGCCTGATCTGGGTGAAGTAGGACTTCTGCTCTGGGTGTGCTACATTGCCCTACAGCTGAAAGGCACAACGTGCAGGCTTCTTTCCAAAGGGCGAGTTGGGCCCCACAGCATCTTGCTTCCAGCTTTGGGAAGCTAAGAAACAACTCGCTCTGCACAGTGCTGTTACAGCCTACACGGAGCATCTCTTCCAATGGCCTGTGAAACGCAGTTTCTTTGCAGACCTGATCTGGCTAAAGTAGGCCTTCTGCTCTGTGTTGCTATTTTGCCCTAGATCTGAAAGGCACAACGTACAGGCTTCTTTCCAAAGGGCGAGTTGGGCCCCACAGCATCTTGCTTCCAGATCTTTGGGAAGCTAAGAAACAACTCGCTCTGCACACTGCTCTTACAGCCTACCGGGAACATCTCTTCCAAAGGCCTGTGAAACGCAGTGTCTTTGCAGGCCTGATCTGGCTGAAGTAGTACTTCTGCTCTGGGTGTGCTACATTGCCCTACAGCTGAAAGGCACAACGTGCAGGCTTCTTTCCAAAGGGCGAGTTTGGCCCCACAGCATCTTGCTTCCAGCTCTTTGGGAAGCTAAGAAACAACTCGCTCTGCTCAGTGCTCTTACAGCCTACAGGGAACATCTCTTCCAAAGGCCTGTGAAACGCAGTGCGTTTGCAGGCCTGATCTGGCTGAAGTAGGACTTCTGCTCTGGGTGTGCTACATTGCCCTAGAGCTGAAAGGCACAACGTGCAGGCTTCTTTCCAAAGGGCGAGTTTGCCCCACAGCATCTTGCCTCCAGCTCGTTGGGAAGCTAAGAAACAGCTATCTCTGCCCAGTGCTCTTATAGCCTACCGGGAACATATCTTCCAAAGGCCTGTGAAACGCAGTTTCTTTGCAGGCCTGATCTGGCTGAAGTAGGACTTCTGCTCCTGGTGTGCTACATTGCCCTAGAGCTGAAAGGCACAACGTGCAGGCTTCTTTCCAAAGGGCGAGTTGGGCCCCACAGCATCTTGCTTCCAGCTCTTTGGGAAGCTAAGAAACAACTCGCTCTGCACAGTGCTCTTACAACCTACCGGGAACATCTCTTCCAAAGGCCTGTGAAACGCAGTTTCTTTGCAGGCCTGATCTGGCTGAGGTAGGACTTCTGCTCTGGGTGTGCTACTTTGCCCTAGAGCTGAAAGGCACAACGTGCAGGCTTCTTTCCAAAGGGCGAGTTGGGCCCCACAGCATCTTGCTTCCAGCTCTTTGGGAAGCTAAGAAACAACTTGCTCTGCTCAGTGCTCTTACAGCCTACCGGGAACATCTCTTCCAAAGGCCTGTGAAACGCAGTGTCTTTGCAGGCCTGATCTGGGTGAAGAAGGACTTCTGCTCTGGGTGTGCTACATTGCCCTACAGCTGAAAGGCACAACGTGCAGGCTTCTTTCCAAAGGGCGAGTTGGGCCCCACAGCATCTTGCTTCCAGCTTTGGGAAGCTAAGAAACAACTCGCTCTGCACAGTGCTCTTACAGCCTACCCGGAACATCTCTTCCAATGGCCTGTGAAACGCAGTTTCTTTGCAGACCTGATCTGGCTAAAGTAGGCCTTCTGCTCTGTTTTGCTATTTTGCCCTAGATCTGAAAGGCACAACGTACAGGCTTCTTTCCAAAGGGCGAGTTGGGCCCCACAGCATCTTGCTTCCAGCTCTTTGCGAAGCTAAGAAACAACTCGCTCTGCACACTGCTCTTACAGCCTACCGGGAACATCTCTTCCAAAGGCCTGTGAAACGCAGTGTCTTTGCAGGCCTGATCTGGCTGAAGTAGGACTTCTGCTCTGGGTGTGCTACATTGCCCTACAGCTGAAAGGCACAACGTGCAGGCTTCTTTCCAAAGGGCGAGTTGGGCCACACAGCATCTTGCTTCCAGCTCTTTGGGAAGCTAAGAAACAACTCGCTCTGCTCAGTGCTCTTACAGCCTACAGGGAAAATCTCTTCCAAAGGCCTGTGAAACGCAGTGTGTTTGCAGGCCTGATCTGGCTGAAGTAGGACTTCTGCTCTGGGTGTGCTACATTGCCCTAGAGCTGAAAGGCACAACGTGCAGGCTTCTTTCCAAAGGGCGAGTTTGCCCCACAGCATCTTGCCTCCAGCTCGTTGGGAAGCTAAGAAACAGCTATCTCTGCCCAGTGCTTTTACAGCCTACCGGGAACATCTCTTCCAAAGGCCTGTGAAACGCAGTTTCCTTGCAGGCCTGATCTGGCTGAAGTAGGACTTCTGCTCCTGGTGTGCTACATTGCCCTAGAGCTGAAAGGCACAACGTGCAGGCTTCTTTCCAAAGGGCGAGTTGGGCCCCACAGCATCTTGCTTCCAGCTCTTTGGGAAGCTAAGAAACAACTCGCTCTGCACAGTGCTCTTACAACCTACCGGGAACATCTCTTCCAAAGGCCTGTGAAACGCAGTTTTTTTGCAGGCCTGATCTGGCTGAGGTAGGACTTCTGCTCTGGGTGTGCTACTTTGCCCTAGAGCTGAAAGGCACAACGTGCAGGCTTCTTTCCAAAGGGTGAGTTGGGCCCCACTGCATCTTGCTTCCAGCTTTGGGAAGCTAAGAAACACCTCGCTCTGCACAGTGCTGTTACAGCCTACCCGGAACATCTCTTCAAATGGCCTGTGAAACGCAGTTTCTTTGCAGGCCTGATCTGGCTAAAATAGGACTTCTGCTCTGGTTTGCTATTTTGCCCTAGATCTGAAAGGCACAACGTGCAGGCTTCTTTCCAAAGGGCGAGTTGGGCCCCACAGCATCTTGCTTCCAGCTCTTTGGGAACCTAAGAAACAACTCGCTCTGCACAGTGCTCTTACAGCCTACCGGGAACATCTCTTCCAAAGGCCTTTGAAACGCAGTGTCTTTGCAGGCCTGATGTGGCTGAAGTAGGACTTCTGCTCTGGGTGTGCTACATTGCCCTACAGCTGAAAGGCACAACGTGCAGGCTTCTTTCCAAAGGGCGAGTTGGGCCCCACAGCATCTTGCTTCCAGCTCTTTGGGAAGCTAAGAAACAACTCGCTCTGCTCAGTGCTCTTACAGCCTACAGGGAACATCTCTTTCAAAGGCCTGTGAAACGCAGTTTCTTTGCAGGCCCGATCTGGCAGAAGTAGGACTTCTGCTCTGGGTGTGCTACCTTGCCCTAGAGCTGAAAGGCACAACGTGCAGGCTTCTTTCCATAGGGCGAGTTGGGCCCCACAGCATCTTGCTTCCAGCGCTTTGGGAAGCTAAGAAACAACTCGCTCTGCACACTGCTCTTACAGCCTACCGGGAACATCTCTTCCAAAGGCCTGTGAAACGCAGTTTCTTTGCAGGCCTGATCTGGCTGAAGTAGGACTTTTGCTCTGGGTGTGATACTTTGCCGTAGAGCTGAAAGGCACAACGTGCAGGCTTCTTTCCAAAGGGCGAGTTGGGACCCACAGCATCTTATCTCCAGCTCTTTGGGAAGCTAAGAAACAACTCGCTCTGCACAGTGCTCTTACAGCCTACCGGGAACATCTCTTCCAAAGGCCTGTGAAACTCAGTTTCTTTGCAGGCTGGATCTGGCTGAAGTAGGACTTCTGCTCTGGGTGTGCTACATTGCCCTAGAGCTGAATGGCACAGCGTGCAGGCTTCTTTCCAAAGGGCGAGTTGGGCCCCACAGCATCTTGCTTCCAGCTCTTTGGGAAGCTAAGAAACAGCTCGCTCTGCACAGTGCTCTTACAGCCTACCAGGAACATCTCTTCCAAAGGCCTGTGAAACGCAGTGTCTTTGCAGGCCTGATCTGGCTGAAGTAGGACTTCTGCTCTGGGTGTGCTACATTGCCCTAGAGCTGAAAGGCACAACGTGCAGGCTTCTTTCCAAAGGGCGAGTTGGGCCCCACAGCATCTTGCTTCCAGCTCTTTGGGAAGCTAAGAAACAGCTCGCTCTGCACAGTGCTCTTACAGCCTACCGGGAACATCTCTTCCAAAGGCCTGTGAAACGCAGTGTGTTTGCAGGCCAGATCTGGCTGAAGTAGGACTTCTGCTCTAGGTGTGCTACACTGCCCTAGAGCTGAAAGGCACAACGTGCAGGCTTCTTTCCAAAGGGCGAGTTGGGCCCCACAGCATCTTGCTTCCAGCTCTTTGGGAAGCTAAGAAACAACTCGCTCTGCTCAGTGCTCTTACAGCCTACCGGGAACATCTCTTCCAAAGGCCTCTGAAACGCAGTGTCTTTGCAGGCCTAATCTGGCTGAAGTAGGACTTCTGCTCTGGGTGTGCTACTTTGCCCTAGAGCTGAAAGGCACAACGTGCAGACTTCTTTCCAAAGGGTGAGTTGGGCCCCACAGCATCTTGCTTCCAGCTTTGGGAAGCTAAGAAACAACTCGCTCTGCACAGTGCTGTTACAACCTACCCGGAACATCTCTTCCAATGGCCTGTGAAACGCAGTTTCTTTGCAGGCCTGATCTGGCTAAAGTAGGACTTCTGCTCTGGTTTGCTATTTTGCCCTAGAGCTGAAAGGCACAACGTGCAGGCTTCTTTCCAAAGGGCGAGTTGGGCCCCACAGCATCTTGCTTCCAGCTCTTTGGGAACCTAAGAAACAACTCGCTCTGCACAGTGCTCTTACAGCCTACCGGGAACATCTCTGACAAAGGCCTGTGAAACGCAGTGTCTTTGCAGGCCTGATCTGGCTGAAGTAGGACTTCTGCTCTGGGTGTGCTGCATTGCCCTAGAGCTGAAAGGCACAACGTGCAGGCTTCTTTCCAAAGGGCGAGTTTGCCCCACAGCATCTTGCTTCCAGCTCGTTGGGAAGCGAAGAAACAGCTCTCTCTGCCCAGTGCTCTTACAGCCTACCGGGAACATCTCTTCCAAAGGCCTCTGAAACGCAGTGTCTTTGCAGGCCTGATCTGGCTGAAGTAGGACTTCTGCTCTGGGTGTGCTACATTGCCCTACAGGTGAAAGGCACAACGTGCAGGCTTCTTTAAAAAGGGTGAGTTGGGCCACACAGCATCTTGCTTCCAGCTTTGGGAAGCGAAGAAACAACTCGCTCTGCACAGTGCTCTTACAGCCTACTGGGAACATCTCTTCCAAAGGCCTGTGAAATGCAGTTTCTTTGCAGGCCTGATCTGGCTGAAGTAGGACTTCTGCTCTGGGTGTGCTACTTTGCCCTAGAGCTGAAAGGCACAACGTGCAGGCTTCTTTCCAAAGGGCGAGTTGGGCCCCACATCATCTTGCTTCCAGCTCTTTGGGAAGCTAAGAAACAACTCGCTCTGCACAGTGCTCTTACAGCCTACCGGGAACATCTCTTCCAAAGCCCTGTGAAACGCAGTTTCTTTGCAGGCCTGATCTGGCTGAAGTAGGAATTCTGCTCTGGGTGTGCTACTTTGCCCTAGAGCTGAAAGGCACAACGTGCAGGCTTCTTTCCAAAGGGCGAGTTTGCCCCACAGCATCTTGCTTCCAGCTCGTTGGGAAGCTAAGAAACTGCTCTCTCTGGCCAGTGCTCTTACAGCCTACCGGGAACATCTCTTCCAAAGGCCTCTGAAACGCAGTGTCTTTGCAGGCCTGATCTGGCTGAAGTAGGACTTCTGCTCTGGGTGTGCTACATTGCCCTACAGGTGAAAGGCACAACGTGCAGGCTTCTTTAAAAAGGGTGAGTTGGGCCCCACAGCATCTTGCTTCCAGCTTTGGGAAGCGAAAAAACAACTCGCTCTGCACAGTGCTGTTACAGCCTACACGGAACATCTCTTCCAATGGCCTGTGAAACGCAGTTTCTTTTGCAGGCCTGATCTGGCTAAAGTAGGACTTCTGCTCTGGTTTGCTATTTTGCCCTAGATCTGAAAGGCCCAACGTGCAGGCTTCTTTCCAAAGGGCGAGTTGGGCCCCACAGCATCTTGCTTCCAGCTCTTTGGGAAGCTAAGAAAGAACTCGCTCTGCACAGTGCTCTTACAGCCTACCGGGAACATCTCTTCCAAAGCCCTGTGAAACGCAGTTTCTTTGCAGGCCTGATCTGGCTGAAGTAGGACTTCTGCTCTGGGTGTGCTACTTTGCCCTAGAGCTGAAAGGCACAACGTGCAGGCTTCTTTCCAAAGGGCGAGTTTGCCCCACAGCATCTTGCTTCCAGCTCTTTGGGAAGCTAAGAAACAGCTCTCTCTGCCCAGTGCTCTTACAGCCTACCGGGAACATCTCTTCCAAAGGCCTCTGAAACGCAGAGTCTTTGCAGGCCTGATCTGGCTGAAGTAGGACTTCTGCTCTGGGTGTGCTACATTGCCCTACAGGTGAAAGGCACAACGTGCAGGCTTCTTTAAAAAGGGTGAGTTGGGCCCCACAGCATCTTGCTTCCAGCTTTGGGAAGCGAAGAAACAACTCGCTCTGCACAGTGCTCTTACAGCCTACTGGGAACATCTCTTCCAAAGGCCTGTGAAATGCAGTTTCTTTGCAGGCCTGATCTGGCTGAAGTAGGACTTCTGCTCTGGGTGTGCTACTTTGCCCTAGAGCTGAAAGGCACAACGTGCAGGCTTCTTTCCAAAGGGCGAGTTGGGCCCCACATCATCTTGCTTCCAGCTCTTTGGGAAGCTAAGAAACAACTCGCTCTGCACAGTGCTCTTAAAGCCTACCGGGAACATCTCTGACAAAGGCCTGTGAAACGCAGTTTCTTTGCAGGCCTGATCTGGCTGAAGTAGGACTTCTGCTCTGGGTGTGCTACATTGCCCTAGAGCTGAAAGGCACAACGTGCAGGCTTCTTTCCAAAGGGCGAGTTTGCCCCACAGCATCTTGCTTCCAGCTCGTTGGGAAGCTAAGAAACAGCTCTCTCTGCCCAGTGCTCTTACAGCCTACCGGGAATATCTCTTCCAAAGGCCTCTGAAACGCAGTGTCTTTGCAGGCCTGATCTGGCTGAAGTAGGACTTCTGCTCTGGGTGTGCTACATTGCCCTACAGGTGAAAGGCACAACGTGCAGGCTTCTTTAAAAAGGTTGAGTTGGGCCCCACAGCTTCTTGCTTCCAGCTTTGGGAAGCGAAGAATCAACACGCTCTGCACAGTGCTGTTACAGCCTACACGGAACATCTCTTCCAATGGCCTGTGAAACGCAGTTTCTTTGCAGGCCTGATCTGGCTAAAGTAGGACTTCTGCTCTGGTTTGCTATTTTGCCCTAGATCTGAAAGTCCCAACGTGCAGTCTTCTTTCCATAGGGCGAGTTGGGCCCCACAGCATCTTGCTTCCAGCTCTTTGGGAAGCTAAGAAACAACTCGCTCTGCACAGTGCTGTTCCAGCCTACCGGGAACATCTCTTCCAAAGGCCTGTGAAACGCAGTGTCTTTGCAGGCCTGATCTGGCTGAAGAAGGACTTCTGCTCTGGGTGTGCTACATTGCCCTACAGCTGAAAGGCACAACGTGCAGGCTTCTTTCCAAAGGGCGAGTTGGGCCCCACAGCATCCTGCTTCCAGCTCTTTGCGAAGCTAAGAAACAACTCGCTCTGCTCAGTGCTCTTACAGCCTACAGGGAACATCTCTTCCAAAGGCCTGTGAAATGCAGTGTGTTTGCAGGCCTGATCTGGCTGAAGTAGGACTTCTGCTCTGGGTGTGCTACTTTGACCTAGAGCTGAAAGGCACAACGTGCAGGCTGCTTTCCAAAGGGCGAGTTTGCCCCACAGCATCTTGCCTCCAGCTCTTTGGGAAGCTAAGAAACAGCTCTCTCTGCCCAGTGCTTTTACACCCTACCCGGAACATCTCATCCAAAGGCCTGTGAAACGCAGTTTCTTTGCAGGCCTGATCTGGCTGAAGTAGGACTTCTGCTCCTGGTGTGCTACATTGCCCTAGAGCTGAAAGGCACAACGTGCAGGCTTCTTTCCAAAGGGCGAGTTGGGCCCCACAGCATCTTGCTTCCAGCTCCTTGGGAAGCTAAGAAACAACTCGCTCTGCACAGTGCTCTTACAACCTACCGGGAACATCTCTTCCAAAGGCCTGTGAAACGCAGTTTCTTTGCAGGCCCGATCTGGCTGAGGTAGGACTTCTGCTCTGGGTGTGCTACATTGCCCTAGAGCTGAAAGGCACAACGTGCAGGCTTCTTTCCAAGGGGCGAGTTGGGCCCCACAGCATCTTGCTTCCAGCTCTTTGGGAAGCTAAGAAAGAACTCGCTCTGCACAGTGCTCTTACAACCTTCCGGGAACATCTATTCCAAAGGCCTGTGAAACGCAGTGTGTTTGCAGGCCTGATCTGGCTGAAGTAGGACTTCTGCTCTGGGTGTGCGACATTGCCCTAGAGCTGAAAGGCACAACGTGCAGGCTTCTTTTCAAAGGGCGAGTTGGGCCCCACAGCATCTTGCTTCCAGCTCTTTGGCAAGCGAAGAAACAACTCGCTCTGCACAGTGCTCTTACAGCCTACCGGGAACATCTCTTCCAAAGGCCTGTGAAACGCAGTGTCTTTGCAGGCCTGATCTGGCTGAAGTAGGAGTTCTGCTCTGGGTGTGCTACATTGCCCTAGAGCTGAAAGGCACAACGTGCAGGCTTCTTTCCAAAGGGCGAGTTGGGCCCCACAGCATCTTGCTTCCAGCTTTGGGAAGCTAAGAAACAACTTGCTCTGCTCAGTGCTCTTACAGCCTACCGGGAACATCTCTTCCAAAGGCCTGTGAAACGCAGTGTCTTTGCAGGCCTGATCTGGGTGAAGTAGGACTTCTGCTCTGGGTGTGCTAAATTGCCCTACAGCTGAAAGGCACAACGTGCAGGCTTCTTTCCAAAGGGCGAGTTGGGCCCCACAGCATCTTGCTTCCAGCTTTGGGAAGCTAAGAAACAACTCGCTCTGCACAGTGCTGTTACAGCCTACCCGGAACATCTCTTCCAATGGCCTGTGAAACGCAGTTTCTTTGCAGACCTGATCTGGCTAAAGTAGGCCTTCTGCTCTGTTTTGCTATTTTGCCCTAGATCTGAAAGGCACAACGTACAGGCTTCTTTCCAAAGGGCGAGTTGGGCCCCACAGCATCTTGCTTCCAGCTCTTTGGGAAGCTAAGAAACAACTCGCTCTGCACACTGCTCTTACAGCCTACCGGGAACATCTCTTCCAAAGGCCTGTGAAACGCAGTGTCTTTGCAGGCCTGATCTGGCTGAAGTAGGACTTCTGCTCTGGGTGTGCTACATTGCCCTACAGCTGAAAGGCACAACGTGCAGGCTTCTTTCCAAAGGGCGAGTTGGGCCCCACAGCATCTTGCTTCCAGCTCTTTGGGAAGCTAAGAAACAACTCGCTCTGCACAGTGCTCTTACAGCCTACAGGGAACATCTCTTCCAAAGGCCTGTGAAACGCAGTGTGTTTGCAGGCCTGATCTGGCTGAAGTAGGACTTCTGCTCTGGGTGTGCTACATTGCCCTAGAGCTGAAAGGCACAACGTGCAGGCTTCTTTCCAAAGGGCGAGTTTGCCCCACAGCATCTTGCCTCCAGCTCGTTGGGAAGCTAAGAAACAGCTATCTCTGCCCAGTGCTCTTACAGCCTACCCGGAACATCTCTTCCAAAGGCCTGTGAAACGCAGTTTCTTTGCAGGCCTGATCTGGCTGAAGTAGGACTTCTGCTCCTGGTGTGCTACATTGCCCTAGAGCTGAAAGGCACAACGTGCAGGTTTCTTTCCAAAGGGCGAGTTGGGCCCCACAGCATCTTGCTTCCAGCTCTTTGGGAAGCTAAGAAACAACTCGCTCTGCACAGTGCTCTTACAGCCTACCGGGAACATCTCTTCCAAAGGCCTGTGAAACGCAGTTTCTTTGCAGGCCTGATCTGGCTGAAGTAGGACTTCTGCTCTGGGTGTGCTACTTTGCCCTAGAGCTGAAAGGCACAACGTGCAGGCTTCTTTCCAAAGGGCGAGTTGGGCCCCACAGCATCTTGCTTCCAGCTCTTTGGGAAGCTAAGAAACAACTCGCTCTGCACAGTGCTCTTACAGCCTACCGGGAACATCTCTTCCAAAGGCCTGTGAAACGCAGTTTCTTTGCAGGCCTGATCTGGCTGAAGTAGGACTTCTGCTCTGGGTGTGCTACTTTGCCCTAGAGCTGAAAGGCACAACGTGCAGGCTTCTTTCCAAAGGGCGAGTTGGGCCCCACAGCATCTTGCTTCCAGCTCTTTGGGAAGCTAAGAAACAACTCGTTCTGCACAGTGCTCTTACAGCCTACCGGGAACATCTCTTCCAAAGGCCTGTGAAACGCAGTTTCTTTGCAGGCCTGATCTGGCTGAAGTAGGACTTCTGCTCTGGGTGTGCTACTTTGCCCTAGAGCTGAAAGGCACAACGTGCAGGCTTCTTTCCAAAGGGCGAGTTGGGCCCCACAGCATCTTGCTTCCAGCTCTTTGGGAAGCTAAGAAACAACTCGCTCTGCACAGTGCTCTTACAGCCTACCGGGAACATCTCTTCCAAAGGCCTGTGAAACGCAGTTTCTTTGCAGGCCTGATGTGGCTGAAGTAGGACTTCTGCTCTGGGTGTGCTACTTTGCCCTAGAGCTGAAAGGCACAACGTGAAGGCTTCTTTCCAAAGGGCGAGTTGGGCCCCACAGCATCTTGCTTCCAGCTCTTTGGGAAGCTAAGAAACAACTCGCTCTGCACAGTGCTCTTGAACCCTACCGGGAACATCTCTTACAAAGGTCTGTGAAACGAAGTTTCTTTGCAGGCCTGATCTGGCTGAAGTAGGACTTCTGCTCTGGGTGTGCTACATTGCCCTAGAGCTGAAAGGCACAACGTGCAGGCTTCTTTCCAAAGGGCGAGTTGGCCCCACAGCATCTTGCTTCCAGCTCGTTGGGAAGCTAAGAAACAGCTCGCTCTGCACAGTGCTCTTACAGCCTACCCAGAACATCTCTTCCAAAGGCCTGTGAAACGCAGTTTCTTTGCAGGCCTGATCTGGCTGAAGTAGGACTTCTGCTCTGGGTGTGCTACGTTGCCCTACAGCTGAAAGGCACAACGTGCAGGCTTCTTTCCAAAGGGTGAGTTGTGCCCCACAGCATCTTGCTTCCAGCTCTTTGGGAAGCTAAGAAACAACTCGCTCTGCACAGTGCTCTTACAGCCTACCCGGAACATCTCTTCCAAAGGCCTGTGAAACGCAGTTTCTTTGCAGGCCTGATCTGGCTGAAGTAGGACTTCTGCTCTGGGTGTGCTACTTTGCCCTAGAGCTGAAAGGCACAGCGTGCAGGCTTCTTTCCAAAGGGCGAGTTGGGCCCCACAGCATCTTGCTTCCAGCTCTTTGGGAAGCTAAGAAACAACTCGCTCTGCACAGTGCTCTTACAGCCTACCGGGAACATCTCTTCCAAAGGCCTGTGAAACGCAGTTTCTTTGCAGGCCTGATCTGGCTGAAGTAGGACTTCTGCTCTGGGTGTGCTACATTGCCCTAGAGCTGAAAGGCACAACGTGCAGGCTTCTTTCCAAAGGGCGAGTTGGGCCCCACAGCATCTTGCTTCCAGCTCTTTGGGAAGCTAAGAAACAACTCGCTCTGCACAGTGCTCTTACAGCCTACCGGGAACATCTCTTCCAAAGGCCTGTGAAACGCAGTTTCTTTGCAGGCCTGATCTGGCTGAAGTAGGACTTCTGCTCTGGGTGTGCTACATTGCCCTAGAGCTGAAAGGCACAACGTGCAGGCTTCTTTCCAAAGGGCGAGTTGGGCCCCACAGCATCTTGCTTCCAGCTCTTTGGGAAGCTAAGAAACAACTCGCTCTGCACAGTGCTCTTACAGCCTACCGGGAACATCTCTTCCAAAGGCCTGTGAAACGCAGTTTCTTTGCAGGCCTGATCTGGCTGAAGTAGGACTTCTGCTCTGGGTGTGCTACTTTGCCCTAGAGCTGAAAGGCACAACGTGCAGGCTTCTTTCCAAAGGGCGAGTTGGGCCCCACAGCATCTTGCTTCCAGCTCTTTGGGAAGCTAAGAAACAACTCGCTCTGCACAGTGCTCTTACAGCCTACTGGGAACATCTCTTCCAAAGGCCTGTGAAACGCAGTTTCTTTGCAGGCCTGATCTGGCTGAAGTAGGACTTCTGCTCTGGGTGTGCTACTTTGCCCTAGAGCTGAAAGGCACAACGTGCAGGCTTCTTTCCAAAGGGCGAGTTGGGCCCCACAGCATCTTGCTTCCAGCTCTTTGGGAAGCTAAGAAACAACTCGCTCTGCACAGTGCTCTTACAGCCTACCGGGAACATCTCTTCCAAAGGCCTGTGAAACGCAGTTTCTTTGCAGGCCTGATCTGGCTGAAGTAGGACTTCTGCTCTGGGTGTGCTACTTTGCCCTAGAGCTGAAAGGCACAACGTGCAGGCTTCTTTCCAAAGGGCGAGTTGGGCCCCACAGCATCTTGCTTCCAGCTCTTTGGGAAGCTAAGAAACAACTCGCTCTGCTCAGTGCTCTTACAGCCTACCGGGAACATCTCTTCCAAAGGCCTGTGAAACGCAGTTTCTTTGCAGGCCTGATCTGGCTGAAGTAGGACTTCTGCTCTGGGTGTGCTACTTTGCCCTAGAGCTGAAAGGCACAACGTGCAGGCTTCTTTCCAAAGGGCGAGTTGGGCCCCACAGCATCTTGCTTCCAGCTCTTTGGGAAGCTAAGAAACAACTCGCTCTGCACAGTGCTCTTACAGCCTACCGGGAACATCTCTTCCAAAGGCCTGTGAAACGCAGTTTCTTTGCAGGCCTGATCTGGCTGAAGTAGGACTTCTGCTCTGGGTGTGCTACTTTGCCCTAGAGCTGAAAGGCACAACGTGCAGGCTTCTTTCCAAAGGGCGAGTTGGGCCCCACAGCATCTTGCTTCCAGCTCTTTGGGAAGCTAAGAAACAACTCGCTCTGCACAGTGCTCTTACAGCCTACTGGGAACATCTCTTCCAAAGGCCTGTGAAACGCAGTTTCTTTGCAGGCCTGATCTGGCTGAAGTAGGACTTCTGCTCTGGGTGTGCTACTTTGCCCTAGAGCTGAAAGGCACAACCTGCAGGCTTCTTTCCAAAGGGCGAGTTGGGCCCCACAGCATCTTGCTTCCAGCTCTTTGGGAAGCTAAGAAACAACTCGCTCTGCACAGTGCTCCTACAGCCTACCGGGAACATCTCTTCCAAAGGCCTGTGAAACGCAGTTTCTTTGCAGGCCTGATCTGGCTGAAGTAGGACTTCTGCTCTGGGTGTGCTACTTTGCCCTAGAGCTGAAAGGCACAACGTGCAGGCTTCTTTCCAAAGGGCGAGTTGGGCCCCACAGCATCTTGCTTCCAGCTCTTTGGGAAGCTAAGAAACAACTCGCTCTGCACAGTGCTCCTACAGCCTACCGGGAACATCTCTTCCAAAGGCCTGTGAAACGCAGTTTCTTTGCAGGCCTGATCTGGCTGAAGTAGGACTTCTGCTCTGGGTGTGCTACTTTGCCCTAGAGCTGAAAGGCACAACGTGCAGGCTTCTTTCCAAAGGGCGAGTTGGGCCCCACAGCATCTTGCTTCCAGCTCTTTGGGAAGCTAAGAAACAACTCGCTCTGCACAGTGCTCTTACAGCCTACCGGGAACATCTCTTCCAAAGGCCTGTGAAACGCAGTTTCTTTGCAGGCCTGATCTGGCTGAAGTAGGACTTCTGCTCTGGGTGTGCTACTTTGCCCTAGAGCTGAAACGCACAACGTGAAGGCTTCTTTCCAAAGGGCGAGTTGGGCCCCACAGCATCTTGCTTCCAGCTCTTTGGGAAGCTAAGAAACAACTCGCTCTGCACAGTGCTCTTACAGCCTACCGGGAACATCTCTTCCAAAGGCCTGTGAAACGCAGTTTCTTTGCAGGCCTGATCTGGCTGAAGTAGGACTTCTGCTCTGGGTGTGCTACTTTGCCCTAGAGCTGAAAGGCACAAAGTGCAGGCTTCTTTCCAAAGGGCGAGTTGGGCCCCACAGCATCTTGCTTCCAGCTCTTTGGGAAGCTAAGAAACAACTCGCTCTGCACAGTGCTCTTACAGCCTACCAGGAACATCTCTTCCAAAGGCCTGTGAAACGCAGTTTCTTTGCAGGCCTGGTCTGGCTGAAGTAGGACTTCTGCTCTGGGTGTGAAACTTTGCCCTAGAGCTGAAAGGCACAACGTGCAGGCTTCTTTCCAAAGGGCGAGTTGGGCCCCACAGCATCTTGCTTCCAGCTCTTTGGGAAGCTAAGAAACAACTCGCTCTGCACAGTGCTCTTACAGCCTACCGGGAACATCTGTTCCAAAGGCCTGTGAAACGCAGTTTCTTTGCAGGCTTCATCTGGCTGAAGTAGGACTTCTGCTCTGGGTGTGCTACATTGCCCTAGAGCTGAAAGGCACAACGTGCAGGCTTCTTTCCAAAGGGCGAGTTGCGCCCCACAGCATCTTGCTTCCAGCTCTTTGGGAAGCTAAGAAACAACTCGCTCTGCACAGTGCTCTTACAGCCTACCGGGAACATCTCTTCCAAAGGCCTGTGAAACGCAGTTTCTTTGCAGGCCTGATCTGGCTGAAGTAGGACTTCTGCTCTGGGTGTGCTACTTTGCCCTAGAGCTGAAAGGCACACCGTGCAGGCTTCTTTCCAAAGGGCGAGTTGGGCCTCACAGCATCTTGCTTCCAGCTCTTTGGGAAGCTAAGAAACAACTCGCTCTGCTCAGTGCTCTTACAGCCTACCGGGAACACCTCTTCCAAAGGCCTGTAAAATGCAGTTTCTTTGCAGGCCTGATCTGGCTGAAGTAGGACTTCTGCTCTGGGTGTGCTACTTTGCCCTAGAGCTGACAGGCACACCGTGCAGGCTTCTTTCCAAAGGGCGAGTTGGGCCCCACAGCATCTTGCTTCCAGCTCTTTGGGAAGCTAAGAAACAACTCGCTCTGCACAGTGCTATTACAGCCTAGTGGGAACATCTCTTCCAAAGGCCTGTGAAACGCAGTTTCTTTGCAGGCCTGATCTGGCTGAAGTAGGACTTCTGCTCTGGGTGTGCTACTTTGCCCTAGAGCTGAAAGGCACAACGTGCAGGCTTCTTTCCAAAGGGGCGAGTTGGGCCCCACAGCATCTTGCTTCCAGCTCTTTGGGAAGCTAAGAAACAACTCGCTCTGCACAGTGCTCTTACAGCCTACCGGGAACATCTCTTTCAAAGGCCTGTGAAACGCAGTTTCTTTGCAGGCCTGATCTGGCTGAAGTAGGACTTCTGCTCTGGGTGTGCTACTTTGCCCTAGAGCTGAAAGGCACAAAGTGCAGGCTTCTTTCCAAAGGGCGAGTTGGGCCCCACAGCATCTTGCTTCCAGCTCTTTGGGAAGCTAAGAAACAACTCGCTCTGCACAGTGCTCTTACAGCCTACCGGGAACATCTCTTCCAAAGGCCTGTGAAACGCAGTTTCTTTGCAGGCCTGATCTGGCTGAAGTAGGACTTCTGCTCTGGGTGTGCTACTTTGCCCTAGAGCTGAAAGGCACAACGTGCAGGCTTCTATCCAAAGGGCGAGTTGGGCCCCACAGCATCTTGCTTCCAGCTCTTTGGGAAGCTAAGAAACAACTCGCTCTGCACAGTGCTCTTACAGCCTACCGGGAACATCTCTTCCAAAGGCCTGTGAAACGCAGTTTCTTTGCAGGCCTGATCTGGCTGAAGTAGGACATCTGCTCTGGGTGTGCTACTTTGCCCTAGAGCTGAAAGGCACACCGTGCAGGCTTCTTTCCAAGGGCGAGTTGGGCCTCACAGCATCTTGCTTCCAGCTCTTTGGGAAGCTAAGAAACAACTCGCTCTGCTCAGTGCTCTTACAGCCTACCGGGAACATCTCTTTCAAAGGCCTGTGAAACGCAGTTTCTTTGCAGGCCTGATCTGGCTGAAGTAGGACTTCTGCTCTGGGTGTGCTACTTTGCCCTAGAGCTGAAACGCACAAAGTGCAGGCTTCTTTCCAAAGGGCGAGATGACCCCACACCATCTTGCTTCCAGCTCTTTGGGAAGCTAAGAAACAACTCGCTCTGCACAGTGCTCTTACAGCCTAGTGGGAACATCTCTTCCAAAGGCCTGTGAAACGCAGTTTCTTTGCAGGCCTGATCTGGCTGAAGTAGGACTTCTGCTCTGGGTGGGCTACATTGCCCTAGAGCTGAAAGGCACACCACGCAGGCTTCTTTCCAAAGGGCAAGTTGGGCCCCACAGCATCATGTTTCCAGCTCTTTGGGAAGCTAAGAAACAACTCGCTCTGCTCAGTGCTCTTACAGCCTACCGGGAACATCTCATCCAAAGGCCTGTGAAACGCAGTTTCTTTGCAGGCCTGATCTGGCTGAAGTAGGACTTCTTCTTTGGGTGTGCTACATTTCCCTAGAGCTGAAAGGCACACCGTGCAGGCTTCTTTCCAAAGGGCGAGTTGGGCCCCACAGCATCATGCTTCCAGCTCTTTGGGAGGCTAAGAAACAAATCGCTCTGCTCAGTGCTCTTACAGCCTACCGGGAACATCTCTTAAAAAGGCCTGTGAAACGCAGTTTCTTTGCAGGCCTGATCTGGCTGAAGTAGGACTTCTGCTCTGGCTGGGCTACATTGCCCTAGAGCTGAAAGGCACAACGTGCAGTCTTCTTTCCAAGGGACGAGTTGCGCCCCACAGCATCTTGCTTCCAGCTCTTTGGGAAGCTAAGAAACAACTCACTCTGCACAGTGCTCATACAGCCTACCGGGAACATCTCTCCCAAAGGCCTGTGAAACGCAGTTTGTTTGCAGGCCTGCTCTGGCTGAAGTAGGACTTCTGCTCTGGGTGTGCTACTTAGCCCTAGAGCTGAAAGGCACACCGTGCAGGCTTCTTTCCAAAGGGTGAGTTGGGCCCCACAGCGTCTTGCTTCCAGCTCTTTGGGAAGCTAAGAAACAACTCGCTCTGCACAGTGCTCTTACAGCCTAGTGGGAACATCTCTTCCAAAGGCCTGTGAAACGCAGTTTCTTTGCAGGCCTGATCTGGCTAAAGTAGGACTTCTGCTCTGGGTGTGCTACATTGCCCTAGAGCTGAAAGGCATAACGTGCAGTCTTCTTTCAAAGGGGCGAGTTGGGCCCCGCAGAATCTTGCTTCCAGCTCTTTGGGAAGCTAAGAAGCAACTCGCTCTGCTCAGTGCTCTTACAGCCTACCGGGAACATCTCTTTCAAAGGCCTGTGAAACGCAGTTTCTTTGCAGGCCTGATGTGGCTGAAGTAGGACTTCTGCTCTGGGTGTGCTACTTTGCCCTAGAGCTGAAACGCACAAAGTGCAGGCTTCTTTCCAAAGGGCGAGTTGGGCCCCACAGCATCTTGCTTCCAGCTCTTTAGGAAGCTAAGAAACAACTGGCTCTGCACAGTGCTCTTACAGCCTTCCGGGAGCATCTCTTCCAAAGGCCTGTGAAACGCAGTTTCTTTGCAGGCCTGATCTGGCTGAAGTAGGACTTCTGCTCTGGGTGTGCTACTTTGCCCTAGAGCTGAAAGGCACACCGTGCAGGCTTCTATCCAAAGGGCGAGTTGGGCCCCACAGCATCTTGCTTCCAGCTCTTTGGGAAACTAAGACACAACTCTCTCTGCACAGTGCTCTTACAGGCTACCGGGAACATCTCTTCCAAAGGCCTGTGAAACGCAGTTTCTTTGCAGGCCTGATCTGGCTGAAGTAGGACATCTGCTCTGGGTGTGCTACTTTGCCCTAGAGCTGAAAGGCACACCGTGCAGGCTTCTTTCCAAAGGGCGAGTTGGGCCTCAAGGCATCTTGCTTCCAGCTCTTTGGGAAGCTAAGAAACAACTCACTCTGCACAGTGCTCCTACAGCCTACCGGGAACATCTCTTCCAAAGGCCTGTGAAACGCAGTTTCTTTGCAGGCCTGATCTGGCTGAAGTAGGACTTCTGCTCTGGGTGTGCTACTTTGCCCTAGAGCTGAAAGGCACAACGTGCAGGCTTCTTTCCAAAGGGCGAGTTGGGCCCCACACCCTCTTGCTTCCAGCTCTTTGGGAAGCTAAGAAACAATTCGCTCTGCACGGTGCTATTACAGCCTAGTGGGAACATCTCTTCCAAAGGCCTTTGAAACGCAGTTTCTTTGCAGGCCTGATCTGGCTAAAGTAGTACTTCTGCTCTGGGTGTGCTACATTGCCCTAGAGCTGAAAGGCATAACGTGCAGTCTTCTTTCAAAGGGGCGAGTTGCGCCCCGCAGCATCTTGCTTCCAGCTCTTTGGGAAGCTAAGAAACAACTCGCTCTGCACAGTGCTCCTACAGCCTACCGGGAACATCTCTTCCAAAGGCCTGTGAAACGCAGTTTCTTTGCAGGCCTGATCTGGCTGAAGTAGGACTTCTGCTCTGGGTGTGCTACTTTGCCCTAGAGCTGAAAGGCACACCTTGCAGGCTTCTTTCCAAAGGGCGAGTTGGGCCTCACAGCATCTTGCTTCCAGCTCTTTGGGAAGCTAAGAAACAACTCGCTCTGCACAGTGCTCTTACAACCTAGTGGGAACATCTCTTCCAAAGGCCTGTGAAACGCAGTTTCTTTGCAGGCCTGATCTGGCTGAAGTAGGACTTCTGCTCTGGGTGGGCTACATTGCCCTAGAGCTGAAAGGCACACCACGCAGGCTTCTTTCCAAAGGGCAAGTTGGGCCCCACAGCATCTTGTTTCCAGCTCTTTGGGAAGCTAAGAAACAACTCTCTCTGCTCAGTGCTCTTACAGCCTACCGGGAACATCTCATCCAAAGGCCTGTGAAACGCAGTTTCTTTGCAGGCCTGATCTGGCTGAAGTAGGACTTCTTCTTTGGGTGTGCTACATTGCCCTAGAGCTGAAAGGCACACCGTGCAGGCTTCTTTCCAAAGGGCGAGTTGGGCCCCACAGCATCTTGCTTCCAGCTCTTTGGGAGGCTAAGAAACAACTCGCTCTGCTCAGTGCTCCTACAGCCTACCGGGAACATCTCTTAAAAAGGCCTGTGAAACGCAGTTTCTTTGCAGGCCTGATCTGGCTGAAGTAGGACTTCTGCTCTGGCTAGGCTACATTGCCCTAGAGCTGAAAGGCACAACGTGCAGGCTTCTTTCGAAGGGGCGAGTTGCGCCCCACAGCATCTTGCTTCCAGCTCTTTGGGAAGCTAAGAAACAACTCGCTCTGCACAGTGCTCATACAGCCTACCGGGAACATCTCTCCCAAAGGCCTGTGAAACGCAGTTTGTTTGCAGGCCTGATCTGGCTGAAGTAGGACTTCTGCTCTGGGTGTGCTACTTAGCCCTAGAGCTGAAAGGCACACCGTGCAGGCTTCTTTCCAAAGGGTGAGTTGGGCCCCACAGCGTCTTGCTTCCAGCTCTTTGGGAAGCTAAGAAACAACTGGCTCTGCACAGTGCTCTTACAGCCTAGTGGGAACATCTCTTCCAAAGGCCTGTGAAACACAGTTTCTTTGCAGGCCTGATCTGGCTGAAGTAGGTCTTCTGCTCTGGTTGTGCTACATTGCCCTAGAGCAGAAAGGCACAACGTGCTGGCTTCTTTCCAAGGGGCGAGTTGGGCCCCACAGCATCTTGCTTCCAGCTCTTTGGGAAGCAAAGAAGCAACTCGCTCTGCACAGTGCTCTTACAGCCTACCGGGAACATCTCTTCCAAAGGCCTGTGAAACGCAGTTTCTTTGCAGGCCTGATCTCTCTGAAGTAGGACTTCTGCTCTGGGTGTGCTACATTGCCCTAGATCTGAAAGGCACAACGTGCAGGCTTCTTACCAAAGGGCGAGTTGGGCTCACAGCATCTTGCTTCCAGCTCTTTGGGAAGCTAAGAAACAACTCGCTCTGCACAGTGCTCTTACAGCCTACCGGGAACATCTCTTCCAAAGGCGTGTGAAACGCAGTTTCTTTGCAGGCCTGATCTGGCTGAAGTAGGACTTCTGCTCTGGGTGTGCTACATTGCCCTAGAGCTGAAAGGCACACCGTGCAGGCTTCTTTCCAAAGGGCGAGTTGGGCCCCACAGCATCTTTCTTCCAGCTCTTTAGGAAGCTAAGAAACAACTGGGTCTGCACAGTGCTCTTACAGCCTTCGCGAGCATCTCTTCCAAAGGCCTGTGAAACGCAGTTTCTTTGCAGGCCTGATCTGTCTGAAGTAGGACTTCTGCTCTGGGTGTGCTACATTGCCCTAGAGCTGAAAGGCACACCGTGCAGGCGTCTTTCCACACGGCGAGTTGGGCCCCACAGCATCTTGCTTCCAGCTCTTTGGGAAGCTAAGAAACAACTCGCTCTGCTCAGTGCTCTTACAGCCTACTGGGAACACCTCTTCCAAAGGCCTGTGAAACGCAGTTTCTTTGCAGGCCTGATCTGGCTGAAGTAGGACTTCTGCTCCGGGTGGGCTACATTACCCTAGAGCTGAAAGGCACAACGTGCAGTCTTCTTTCCAAGGGGCGAGTTGGGCCCCACACATTCTGGTTCCAGCTCTTTGTGAAGATAAGAAACAACTCGCTCTGCAGAGTGCTCTTACAGCCTACCGGGAACATCTCTTCCAAAGGCCTGTGAAACGCAGTTTCTTTGCAGGCATGATCTGGCTGAAGTAGGACTTCTGCTCTGGGTGTGCTACTTTGCCCTAGAGCTGAAAGCCACACAGTGCAGGCTTCTTTCCACACGGCGAGTTGGGCCCCACAGCATCTTGCTTCAAGCTCTTTGGGAAGCAAAGAAACAACACGCTCTGCACAGTGCTCTTACAGCCTAGTGGGAACATCTCTTCCAAAGGCCTGTGAAACGCAGTTTCTTTGCAGGCCTGATCTGGATCAAGTAGGACTTCTGCTCTGGGTGTGCTACATTGCCCTAGAGCTGAAAGGCACAACGTGCAGGCTTCTTTCCAAGGGGCGAGTTGGGCCCCACAGCATCTTGCTTCCAGCTCTTTGGGAAGCTAAGAAACAACTCGCTCTGCACAGTGCTCTTACAACCTACCGGGAACATCTCTTCCAAAGGCCTGTGAAACGTAGTTTCTTGGCAGGCCTGATCTGGCTGATGTAGGACATCTGCTCTGGGTGTGCTACTTTGCCCTAGAGCTGAAAGGCACACCGTGCAGGCTTCTTTCCAAAGGGCGAGTTGGGCCTCACAGCATCTTGCTTCCAGCTCTTTGGGAAGCTAAGAAACAACTCGCTCTGCACAGTGCTCCTACAGCCTACCGTGAACATCTCTTCCAAAGGCCTGTGAAACGCTCTGTCTTTGCAGGCCTGATCTGGCTGAAGTAGGACTTCTGCTCTGGGTGTGCTACTTTGCCCTAGATCTGAAAGGCACAACGTGCAGGCTTCTTTCCAAAGGGCGAGTTGGGCCCCAAACCATCTTGCTTCCAGCTCTTTGGGAAGCTAAGAAACAACTCGCTCTGCACAGTGCTCTTACAGCCAATTGGAACATCTCTTCCAAAGGCCTGTGAAACGCAGTTTCTTTGCAAGCCTGATCAGGCTGAAGTAGGACTTCTGCTCTGGGTGGGCTACATTGCCATAGAGCTGGAAGGCACAAAGTGCAGGCTTCTTTCCAAGGGGCTAGTTGGGCCCCACAGCATCTTGCTTCCAGCTCTTTGAGAAGCTAAGAAACATCTCGCTCTGCACAGTGCTCTTACAGCCTACTGGGAACATCTCTTCCAAAGGCCTGTGAAACGCAGATTCTTTGCAGGCCTGATCTGGCTGAAGTAGGACTTCTGCTCTGGGTGTGCTACTTTGCCATAGAGCTGAAAGGCACACCGTGCAGGCTTCTTTCCAAAAGGCGAGTTGGGCCCCAAGCATCTTGCTTCCAGCTCTTTGGGAATCTAAGAAACAACTCGCTCTGCTCAGTGCTCTTACAGCCTACCGGGAACACCTCTTCCAATGGCCTGTGAAACGCAGTTTCTTTGCAGGCCTGATCTGGCTTAAGTAGGACTTCTGCTCTGGGTGTACTACATTGCCCTAGAGCTGAACGGCACAACGTGCAGGCTTCTTTCCAAAGGGCGAGTTGGGCCCCACAGCATCTTGCTTCCAGCACTTTGGGAAGCTAAGAAACAACTCGCTCTGCACAGTGCTCTTACAGCCAACCGGGAACATCTCTTCCAAAGGCCTGTGAAACGCAGTTTCTTTGCAGGCCTGATCTGGCTGAAGTAGGACTTCTGCTCTGGGTGTGCTACTTTGCCCTAGAGCTTAAAGGCACAACGTGCAGGCTTCTTTCCAGAGGGCGAGTTGCGCCCCACAGCATGTTGCTTCCAGCTCTTTGGAAAGCTAAGAAACAACTCGCTCTGCACAGTGCTCTTACAGCCTACCGGGAACCTCTCTTCCAAAGGCCTGTGAAACGCAGTTTCTTTGCAGGCCTGATCTGGCTGAAGTAGGACTTCTGCTCTGGGTGTGAAACTTTGCCCTAGAGCTGAAAGGCACAACGTGCAGGCTTCTTTCCAAAGGGCGAGTTGGGCCCCACAGCATCTTGCTTCCAGCTCTTTGGGAAGCTAAGAAACAACTCGCTCTGCATAGTGCTCTTACAGCCTACCGGGAACATCTGTTCCAAAGGCCTGTGAAACGCAGTTTCTTTGCAGGCTTGATCTGGCTGAAGTAGGACTTCTGCTCTGGGTGTGCTACATTGCCCTAGAGCTGAAAGGCACACCGTGCAGGCTTCTTTCCAAAGGGCGAGTTGCGCCCCACAGCATCTTTCTTCCAGCTCTTTAGGACGCTAAGAAACAACTCGCTCTGCACAGTGCTCTTACAGCCTACCGGGAACATCTGTTCCAAAGGCCTGTGAAACGCAGTTTCTTTGCAGGCTTGATCTGGCTGAAGTAGGACTTCTGCTCTGGGTGTGCTACATTGCCCTAGAGCTGAAAGGCACACCGTGCAGGCTTCTTTCCAAAGGGCGAGTTGCGCCCCACAGCTTCTTTCTTCCAGCTCTTTAGGAAGCTAAGAAACAACTCGCTCTGCACAGTGCTCTTACAGCCTACCGGGAACATCTCTTCCAAAGGCCTGTGAAACGCAGTTTCTTTGCAGGCCTGATCTGGCTGAAGTAGGACTTCTGCTCTGGGTGTGCTACTTTGCCCTAGAGCTGAAAGGCACACCGTGCAGGCTTCTTTCCAAAAGGCGAGTTGGGCCCCAAGCATCTTGCTTCCAGCTCTTTGGGAAGCTAAGAAACAACTCGCTCTGCTCAGTGCTCTTACAGCCTACCGGGAACACCTCTTCCAAAGGCCTGTGAAACGCAGTTTCTTTGCAGGCCTGATCTGGCTGAAGTAGGACTTCTGCTCTGGGTGTGCTACATTGCCCTAGAGCTGAAAGGCACACCGTGCAGGCTTCTTTCCACACGGCGAGTTGGGCCCCACAGCATCTTGCTTCCAGCTCTTTGGGAAGCAAAGAAACAACTCGCTCTGCACAGTGCTCTTACAGCCTACCGGGAACATCTCTTCCAAAGGCCTGTGAAACGCAGTTTCTTTGCAGGCCTGATCTGGCTGAAGTAGGACTTCTGCTCTTGGTGTGCTACATTGCCCTTGACCTGAAAGGCACACCATGCAGGCTTCTTTACAGAGGGCGAGTTGGGCCCCACAGCATCTTGCTTCCAGCTCTTTGGGAAGCTAAGAAACAACTCGCTCTGCACAGTGCTGTAACAGCCTATTGGGAACATCTCTTCCAAAGGCCTGTGAAACGCAGTTTCTTTGCAGGCCTGATCTGGCTGAAGTAGGACTTCTGCTCTGGGTGTGCTACATTGCCCTAGAGCTGAAAGGCACACCGTGCAGGCTTCTTTCCAAAGGGCGAGTTGGGCCCCACACCATCTTGGTTCCAGCTCTTTGGGAAGCTAAGAAACAACTCGCTCTGCACAGTGCTGTAACAGCCTAGTGGGAACATCTCTTCCAAAGGCCTGTGAAACGCAGTTTCTTTGCAGGCCTGATCTGGCTGAAGTAGGACATCTTCTCTGGGTGTGCTACTTTGCCCTAGAGCTGAAAGGCACACCGTGCAGGCTTCTTTCCAAAGGGCGAGTTGGGCCTCACAGCATCTTGCTTCCAGCTCTTTGGGAAGCTAAGAAACAACTCGCTCTGCACAGTGCTCCTACAGCCTACCGGGAACATCTCTTCCAAAGGCCTGTGAAACGCAGTTTCTTTGCAGGCCTGATCTGGCTGAAGTAGGACTTCTGCTCTGGGTGTGCTACTTTGCCCTAGAGCTGAAAGGCACACCTTGCAGGCTTCTTTCCAAAGGGCGAGTTGGGCCTCACAGCATCTTGCTTCCAGCTCTTTGGGAAGCTAAGAAACAACTCGCTCTGCACAGTGCTCTTACAGCCTAGTGGGAACATCTCTTCCAAAGGCCTGTGAAACGCAGTTTCTTTGCAGGCCTGATCTGGCTGAAGTAGGACTTCTGCTCTGGGTGGGCTACATTGCCCTAGAGCTGAAAGGCACACCGTGCAGGCTTCTTTCCAGAGGGCGAGTTGGGCCCCACAGCATCTTGCTTCCAGCTCATTGGGAGGCTAAGAAACAACTCGCTCTGCTCAGTGCTCTTACAGCCTACCGGGAACATCTCTTAAAAACGCCTGTGAAACGCAGTTTCTTTGCAGGCCTGATCTGGTTGAAGTAGGACTTCTGCTCTGGCTGGGCTACATTGCCCTAGAGCTGAAAGGCACAACGTGCAGTCTTCTTTCCAAGGGGCGAGTTGGGCCCCACAGCATCTTGCTTCCAGCTCTTTGGGAAGCTAAGAAACAACTCGCTCTGCACAGTGCTCATACAGCCTACCGGGAACATCTCTCCCAAAGGCCTGTGAAACGCAGTTTGTTTGCAGGCCTGATCTGGCTGAAGTAGGACTTCTGCTCTGGGTGTGCTACTTAGCCCTAGAGCTGAAAGGCACACCGTTCAGGCTTCTTTCCAAAGGGCGAGTTGGGCCCCACAGCATCTTGCTTCCAGCTATTTAGGAAGCTAAGAAACAACTGGCTCTGCACAGTGCTCTTACAGCCTTCCGGGAGCATCTCTTCCAAAGGCCTGTGAAACGCAGTTTCTTTGCAGGCCTGATCTGGCTGAAGTAGGACTTCTGCTCTGGGTGTGCTACTTTGCCCTAGAGCTGAAAGGCACACCGTGCAGGCTTCTGTCCAAAGGGCGAGTTGGGCCCCACAGCATCTTGCTTCCAGCTCTTTGGGAAGCTAAGAAACAACTCTCTCTGCACAGTGCTCTTACAGGCTACCGGGAACATCTCTTCCAAAGGCCTGTGAAACGCAGTTTCTTTGCAGGCCTGATCTGGCTGAAGTAGGACTTCTGCTCTGGGTGTGCTACTTTGCCCTAGAGCTGAAAGGCACACCGTGCAGGCTTCTTTCCAAAGGGCGAGTTGGGCCTCACAGCATCTTGCTTCCAGCTCTTTGGGAAGCTAAGAAACAAATCGCTCTGCACAGTGCTCCTACAGCCTACCGGGAGCATCTGTTCCAAAGGCCTGTGAAACGCAGTTTCTTTGCAGGCCTGATCTGGCTGAAGTAGGACTTCTGCTCTGGGTGTGCTACTTTGCCCTAGAGCTGAAAGGCACAACGTGCAGGCTTCTTTCCAAGGGCGAGTTGGGCCCCACACCATCTTGCTTCCAGCTCTTTGGGAAGCTAAGAAACAACTCGCTCTGCACAGTGCTCTTACAGCCTAGTGGGAGCATCTCTTCCAAAGGCCTGTGAAACGCAGTTTCTTTGCAAGCCTGATCAGGCTGAAGTAGGACTTCTGCTCTGGGTGGGCCTCATTGCCCTACAGCTGAAAGGCACAACGTGCAGGCTTCTTTCCAAGGGGCGAGTTGGGCCTCCAGCATCTTGCTTCCAGCTCTTTGGCAAGCTAAGAAACCACTCGCTCTGCACAGTGCTCTTACAGCCTACAGGGAATATGTCTTCCAAAGGCCTGTGAAACCCAGTTTCTTTGCAGGCCTGATCTGGCTGAAGTAGGACTTCTGCTCTGGGTGTGCTACTTTGCCCTAGAGCTGAAAGGCACACCTTGCAGGCTTCTTTCCAAAGAGCGAGTTGGGCCTCACAGCATCTTGCTTCCAGCTCTTTGGGAAGCTAAGAAATAACTCGCTCTGCACAGTGCTCTTACAGCCTAGTGGGAACATCTCTTCCAAAGGCCTGTGAAACGCAGTTTCTTTGCAGGCCTGATCTGGCTGAAGTAGGACTTCTGCTCTGGGTGGGCTACATTGCCCTAGAGCTGAAAGGAACACCGCGCAGGCTTCTTTCCAAAGGGCAAGTTGGGCCCAACAGCATCTTGCTTCCAGCTCTTTGGGAAGCTAAGAAACAACTCGCTCTGCTCAGTGCTCTTACAGCCTACCGGGAACATCTCTTCCAAAGGCCTGTGAAACGCAGTTTCTTTGCAGGCCTGATCTGGCTGAAGTAGGACATCTGCTCTGGGTGTGCTACTTTGCCCTAGAGCTGAAAGGCACACCGTGCAGGCTTCTTTCCAAAGGGCGAGTTGGGCCTCACAGCATCTTGCTTCCAGCTCTTTGGGAAGCTAAGAAACAACTCGCTCTGCACAGTGCTCCTACAGGCTACCGGGAACATCTCTTCCAAAGGCCTGTGAAACGCAGTTTCTTTGCAGGCCTGATCTGGCTGAAGTAGGACTTCTGCTCTGGGTGTGCTACTTTGCCCTAGAGCTGAAAGGCACACCGTGCAGGCTTCTTTCCAAAGGGCGAGTTGGGCCTCACAGCAACTTGCTTCCAGCTCTTTGGGAAGCTAAGAAACAACTCGCTCTGCACAGTGCTCTTACAGCCTAGTGGGAACATCTCTTCCAAAGGCCTGTGAAACGCAGTTTCTTTGCAGGCCTGATCTGGCTGAAGTAGGACTTCTGCTCTGGGTGTGCTACATTGCCCTAGAGCTGAAAGGCACACCGTGCGGGCTTCTTTCCAAAGGGCGAGTTGCGCCCCACAGCATCTTTCTTCCAGCTCTTTAGGAAGCTAAGAAACAACTCGCTCTGCACAGTGCTGTTACAGCCTACCGGGAGCATCTCTTCCAAAGGCCTGTGAAACGCAGTTTCTTTGCAGGCCTGATCTGGCTGAAGTAGGACTTCTGCTCTGGGTGTGCTACATTGCCCTAGAGCTGAAATGCACACCGTTCAGGCTTCTTTCCACACGGCGAGTTGGGCCCCACAGCATCTTGCTTCCAGCTGTTTGGGAAGCTAAGAAACAACTCGCTCTGCACAGTGCTCTTACAGCCTACCGGGAACATCTCTTCCAAAGGCCTGTGAAACGGAGTTTCTTTGCAGGCCTGATCTGGCTGAAGTAGGACTTCTGCTCTGGGTGTGCTACTTAGCCCTAGAGCTGAAAGGCACACCGTGCAGGCTTGTTTCCAAAGGGCGAGTTGGGCCCCACAGCATCTTGCTTCCAGCTCTTTGGGAAGCTAAGAAACAACTCGCTCTGCACAGTGCTCTTACAGCCTACCGGGAACATCTCATCCAAAGGCCTGTGAAACGCAGTTTCTTTGCAGGCCTGATCTGCCTGAAGTAGGACTTCTTCTCTGGGTGTGCTACATTGCCGTAGAGCTGAAAGGCACACCGTGCAGGCTTCTTTCCAAAGGGCGAGTTGGGCCCCACAGCATCTTTCTTCCAGCTCTTTAGGAAGCTAAGAAACAACTCGCTCTGCACAGTGCTCTTACAGCCTACCGGGAGCATCTCTTCCAAAGGCCTGTGAAACGCAGTTTCTTTGCAGGCCTGATCTGGCTGAAGTAGGACTTCTGCTCTGGGTGTGCTACTTTGCCCTAGAGCTGAAAGGCACAACGTGCAGGCTTCTTTCCAGAGGGCGAGTTGGGCCCCACAGCATCTTGCTTCCAGCTCTTTGGGAAGCTAAGAAACAACTCGCTCTGCACAGTGCTCTTACAGCCTACCGGGAACATCTCTTCCAAAGGCCTGTGAAACGCAGTTTCTTTGCAGGCCTGATCTGGCTGAAGTAGGACTTCTGCTCTGGGTGTGAAACTTTGCCCTAGAGCTGAAAGGCACAACGTGCAGGCTTCTTTCCAAAGGGCGAGTTGGGCCCCACAGCATCTTGCTTCCAGCTCTTTGGGAAGCTAAGAAACAACTCGCTCTGCACAGTGCTCTTACAGCCTACCGGGAACATCTGTTCCAAAGGCCTGTGAAACGCAGTTTCTTTGCAGGCTTGATCTGGCTGAAGTAGGACTTCTGCTCTGGGTGTGCGACTTTGCCCTAGAGCTGAAAGGCACACCGTGCAGGCTTCTTTCCAAAGGGCGAGTTGGGCCCCACAGCATCTTGCTTCCAGCTCTTTGGGAATCTAAGAAACAACTCGCTCTGCACAGTGCTCCTACAGCCTACCGGGAACATCTCTTCCAAAGGCCTGTGAAACGCAGTTTCTTTGCAGGCCTGATGTGGCTGAAGTAGGACTTCTGCTCTGGGTGTGCTACTTTGCCCTACAGCTGAAAGGCACACCGTGCAGGCTTCTTTCCAAAGGGCGAGTTGGGCCTCACAGCATCTTGCTTCCAGCTCTTTGGGAAGCTAAGAAACAACTCGCTCTGCACAGTGCTCTTACAGCCTAGTGGGAACATCTCTTCCAAAGGCCTGTGAAACGCAGTTTCTTTGCAGGCCTGATCTGGCTGAAGTAGGACTTCTGCTCTGGGTGGGCTACATTGCCCTAGAGCTGAAAGGCACACCGTGCAGGCTTCTTTCCAGAGGGCGAGTTGGGCCCCACAGCATCTTGCTTCCAGCTCATTGGGAGGCTAAGAAACAACTCGCTCTGCTCAGTGCTCTTACAGGCTACCGGGAACATCTCTTAAAAACGCCTGTGAAACGCAGTTTCTTTGCAGGCCTGATCTGGTTGAAGTAGGACTTCTGCTCTGGCTGGGCTACATTGCCCTAGAGCTGAAAGGCACAACGTGCAGTCTTCTTTCCAAGGGGCGAGTTGGGCCCCACAGCATCTTGCTTCCAGCTCTTTGGGAAGCTAAGAAACAACTCGCTCTGCACAGTGCTCATACAGCCTACCGGGAACATCTCTCCCAAAGGCCTGTGAAACGCAGTTTGTTTGCAGGCCTGATCTGGCTGAAGTAGGACTTCTGCTCTGGGTGTGCTACTTAGCCCTAGAGCTGAAAGGCACACCGTTCAGGCTTCTTTCCAAAGGGCGAGTTGGGCCCCACAGCATCTTGCTTCCAGCTATTTAGGAAGCTAAGAAACAACTGGCTCTGCACAGTGCTCTTACAGCCTTCCGGGAGCATCTCTTCCAAAGGCCTGTGAAACGCAGTTTCTTTGCAGGCCTGATCTGGCTGAAGTAGGACTTCTGCTCTGGGTGTGCTACTTTGCCCTAGAGCTGAAAGGCACACCGTGCAGGCTTCTGTCCAAAGGGCGAGTTGGGCCCCACAGCATCTTGCTTCCAGCTCTTTGGGAAGCTAAGAAACAACTCTCTCTGCACAGTGCTCTTACAGGCTACCGGGAACATCTCTTCCAAAGGCCTGTGAAACGCAGTTTCTTTGCAGGCCTGATCTGGCTGAAGTAGGACTTCTGCTCTGGGTGTGCTACTTTGCCCTAGAGCTGAAAGGCACACCGTGCAGGCTTCTTTCCAAAGGGCGAGTTGGGCCTCACAGCATCTTGCTTCCAGCTCTTTGGGAAGCTAAGAAACAAATCGCTCTGCACAGTGCTCCTACAGCCTACCGGGAGCATCTGTTCCAAAGGCCTGTGAAACGCAGTTTCTTTGCAGGCCTGATCTGGCTGAAGTAGGACTTCTGCTCTGGGTGTGCTACTTTGCCCTAGAGCTGAAAGGCACAACGTGCAGGCTTCTTTCCAAGGGCGAGTTGGGCCCCACACCATCTTGCTTCC
Organism: Equus przewalskii; assembly: GCF_037783145.1. Taxonomy (NCBI): domain Eukaryota; kingdom Metazoa; phylum Chordata; class Mammalia; order Perissodactyla; family Equidae; genus Equus; species Equus przewalskii. The sequence continues at coordinate 154,433 of NW_027228340.1, forward strand.
AGCTCTTTGGGAAGCTAAGAAACAACTCGCTCTGCACAGTGCTCTTACAGCCTAGTGGGAACATCTCTTCCAAAGGCCTGTGAAACGCAGTTTCTTTGCAAGCCTGATCAGGCTGAAGTAGGACTTCTGCTCTGGGTGTGCCTCATTGCCCTACAGCTGAAAGGCACAACGTGCAGGCTTCTTTCCAAAGGGCGAGTTGGGCCTCCAGCATCTTGCTTCCAGCTCTTTGGCAAGCTAAGAAACCACTCGCTCTGCACAGTGCTCTTACAGCCTACAGGGAACATGTCTTCCAAAGGCCTGTGAAACCCAGTTTCTTTGCAGGCCTGATCTGGCTGAAGTAGGACTTCTGCTCTGGGTGTGCTACTTTGCCCTAGAGCTGAAAGGCACAACGTGCAGGCTTCTTTCCAAAGAGCGAGTTGGGCCTCACAGCATCTTGCTTCCAGCTCTTTGGGAAGCTAAGAAATAACTCGCTCTGCACAGTGCTCTTACAGCCTAGTGGGAACATCTCTTCCAAAGGCCTGTGAAACGCAGTTTCTTTGCAGGCCTGATCTGGCTGAAGTAGGACTTCTGCTCTGGGTGTGCTACATTGCCCTAGAGCTGAAAGGCACAACGTGCAGGCTTCTTTCCAAAGGGCAAGTTGGGCCCAACAGCATCTTGCTTCCAGCTCTTTGGGAAGCTAAGAAACAACTCGCTCTGCACAGTGCTCTTACAGCCTACCGGGAACATCTCTTCCAAAGGCCTGTGAAACGCAGTTTCTTTGCAGGCCTGATCTGGCTGAAGTAGGACATCTGCTCTGGGTGTGCTACTTTGCCCTAGAGCTGAAAGGCACAACGTGCAGGCTTCTTTCCAAAGGGCGAGTTGGGCCCCACAGCATCTTGCTTCCAGCTCTTTGGGAAGCTAAGAAACAACTCGCTCTGCACAGTGCTCCTACAGGCTACCGGGAACATCTCTTCCAAAGGCCTGTGAAACGCAGTTTCTTTGCAGGCCTGATCTGGCTGAAGTAGGACTTCTGCTCTGGGTGTGCTACTTTGCCCTAGAGCTGAAAGGCACAACGTGCAGGCTTCTTTCCAAAGGGCGAGTTGGGCCTCACAGCATCTTGCTTCCAGCTCTTTGGGAAGCTAAGAAACAACTCGCTCTGCACAGTGCTCTTACAGCCTAGTGGGAACATCTCTTCCAAAGGCCTGTGAAACGCAGTTTCTTTGCAGGCCTGATCTGGCTGAAGTAGGACTTCTGCTCTGGGTGTGCTACATTGCCCTAGAGCTGAAAGGCACAACGTGCGGGCTTCTTTCCAAAGGGCGAGTTGCGCCCCACAGCATCTTGCTTCCAGCTCTTTAGGAAGCTAAGAAACAACTCGCTCTGCACAGTGCTGTTACAGCCTACCGGGAACATCTCTTCCAAAGGCCTGTGAAACGCAGTTTCTTTGCAGGCCTGATCTGGCTGAAGTAGGACTTCTGCTCTGGGTGTGCTACATTGCCCTAGAGCTGAAATGCACAACGTTCAGGCTTCTTTCCACACGGCGAGTTGGGCCCCACAGCATCTTGCTTCCAGCTCTTTGGGAAGCTAAGAAACAACTCGCTCTGCACAGTGCTCTTACAGCCTACCGGGAACATCTCTTCCAAAGGCCTGTGAAACGCAGTTTCTTTGCAGGCCTGATCTGGCTGAAGTAGGACTTCTGCTCTGGGTGTGCTACTTTGCCCTAGAGCTGAAAGGCACAACGTGCAGGCTTCTTTCCAAAGGGCGAGTTGGGCCCCACAGCATCTTGCTTCCAGCTCTTTGGGAAGCTAAGAAACAACTCGCTCTGCACAGTGCTCTTACAGCCTACCGGGAACATCTCTTCCAAAGGCCTGTGAAACGCAGTTTCTTTGCAGGCCTGATCTGCCTGAAGTAGGACTTCTTCTCTGGGTGTGCTACATTGCCCTAGAGCTGAAAGGCACAACGTGCAGGCTTCTTTCCAAAGGGCGAGTTGGGCCCCACAGCATCTTTCTTCCAGCTCTTTGGGAAGCTAAGAAACAACTCGCTCTGCACAGTGCTCTTACAGCCTACCGGGAACATCTCTTCCAAAGGCCTGTGAAACGCAGTTTCTTTGCAGGCCTGATCTGGCTGAAGTAGGACTTCTGCTCTGGGTGTGCTACTTTGCCCTAGAGCTGAAAGGCACAACGTGCAGGCTTCTTTCCAGAGGGCGAGTTGGGCCCCACAGCATCTTGCTTCCAGCTCTTTGGGAAGCTAAGAAACAACTCGCTCTGCACAGTGCTCTTACAGCCTACCGGGAACATCTCTTCCAAAGGCCTGTGAAACGCAGTTTCTTTGCAGGCCTGATCTGGCTGAAGTAGGACTTCTGCTCTGGGTGTGAAACTTTGCCCTAGAGCTGAAAGGCACAACGTGCAGGCTTCTTTCCAAAGGGCGAGTTGGGCCCCACAGCATCTTGCTTCCAGCTCTTTGGGAAGCTAAGAAACAACTCGCTCTGCACAGTGCTCTTACAGCCTACCGGGAACATCTCTTCCAAAGGCCTGTGAAACGCAGTTTCTTTGCAGGCCTGATCTGGCTGAAGTAGGACTTCTGCTCTGGGTGTGCTACTTTGCCCTAGAGCTGAAAGGCACAACGTGCAGGCTTCTTTCCAAAGGGCGAGTTGGGCCCCACAGCATCTTGCTTCCAGCTCTTTGGGAAGCTAAGAAACAACTCGCTCTGCACAGTGCTCCTACAGCCTACCGGGAACATCTCTTCCAAAGGCCTGTGAAACGCAGTTTCTTTGCAGGCCTGATCTGGCTGAAGTAGGACTTCTGCTCTGGGTGTGCTACTTTGCCCTAGAGCTGAAAGGCACAACGTGCAGGCTTCTTTCCAAAGGGCGAGTTGGGCCCCACAGCATCTTGCTTCCAGCTCTTTGGGAAGCTAAGAAACAACTCGCTCTGCACAGTGCTCTTACAGCCTAGTGGGAACATCTCTTCCAAAGGCCTGTGAAACGCAGTTTCTTTGCAGGCCTGATCTGGCTGAAGTAGGACTTCTGCTCTGGGTGTGCTACTTTGCCCTAGAGCTGAAAGGCACAACGTGCAGGCTTCTTTCCAAAGGGCGAGTTGGGCCCCACAGCATCTTGCTTCCAGCTCTTTGGGAAGCTAAGAAACAACTCGCTCTGCACAGTGCTCTTACAGCCTACCGGGAACATCTCTTCCAAAGGCCTGTGAAACGCAGTTTCTTTGCAGGCCTGATCTGGCTGAAGTAGGACTTCTGCTCTGGGTGTGCTACTTTGCCCTAGAGCTGAAAGGCACAACGTGCAGGCTTCTTTCCAAAGGGCGAGTTGGGCCCCACAGCATCTTGCTTCCAGCTCTTTGGGAAGCTAAGAAACAACTCGCTCTGCACAGTGCTCTTACAGCCTAGTGGGAACATCTCTTCCAAAGGCCTGTGAAACGCAGTTTCTTTGCAGGCCTGATCTGGCTGAAGTAGGACTTCTGCTCTGGGTGTGCTACTTTGCCCTAGAGCTGAAAGGCACAACGTGCAGGCTTCTTTCCAAAGGGCGAGTTGGGCCCCACAGCATCTTGCTTCCAGCTCTTTGGGAAGCTAAGAAACAACTCGCTCTGCACAGTGCTCTTACAGCCTACCGGGAACATCTCTTCCAAAGGCCTGTGAAACGCAGTTTCTTTGCAGGCCTGATCTGGCTGAAGTAGGACTTCTGCTCTGGGTGTGCTACTTTGCCCTAGAGCTGAAAGGCACAACGTGCAGGCTTCTTTCCAAAGGGCGAGTTGGGCCCCACAGCATCTTGCTTCCAGCTCTTTGGGAAGCTAAGAAACAACTCGCTCTGCACAGTGCTCTTACAGCCTACCGGGAACATCTCTTCCAAAGGCCTGTGAAACGCAGTTTCTTTGCAGGCCTGATCTGGCTGAAGTAGGACTTCTGCTCTGGGTGTGCTACTTTGCCCTAGAGCTGAAAGGCACAACGTGCAGGCTTCTTTCCAAAGGGCGAGTTGGGCCCCACAGCATCTTGCTTCCAGCTCTTTGGGAAGCTAAGAAACAACTCGCTCTGCACAGTGCTCTTACAGCCTACCGGGAACATCTCTTCCAAAGGCCTGTGAAACGCAGTTTCTTTGCAGGCCTGATCTGGCTGAAGTAGGACTTCTGCTCTGGGTGTGCTACTTTGCCCTAGAGCTGAAAGGCACAACGTGCAGGCTTCTTTCCAAAGGGCGAGTTGGGCCCCACAGCATCTTGCTTCCAGCTCTTTGGGAAGCTAAGAAACAACTCGCTCTGCACAGTGCTCTTACAGCCTACCGGGAACATCTCTTCCAAAGGCCTGTGAAACGCAGTTTCTTTGCAGGCCTGATCTGGCTGAAGTAGGACTTCTGCTCTGGGTGTGCTACTTTGCCCTAGAGCTGAAAGGCACAACGTGCAGGCTTCTTTCCAAAGGGCGAGTTGGGCCCCACAGCATCTTGCTTCCAGCTCTTTGGGAAGCTAAGAAACAACTCGCTCTGCACAGTGCTCTTACAGCCTAGTGGGAACATCTCTTCCAAAGGCCTGTGAAACGCAGTTTCTTTGCAGGCCTGATCTGGCTGAAGTAGGACTTCTGCTCTGGGTGTGCTACTTTGCCCTAGAGCTGAAAGGCACAACGTGCAGGCTTCTTTCCAAAGGGCGAGTTGGGCCCCACAGCATCTTGCTTCCAGCTCTTTGGGAAGCTAAGAAACAACTCGCTCTGCACAGTGCTCTTACAGCCTACCGGGAACATCTCTTCCAAAGGCCTGTGAAACGCAGTTTCTTTGCAGGCCTGATCTGGCTGAAGTAGGACTTCTGCTCTGGGTGTGCTACTTTGCCCTAGAGCTGAAAGGCACAACGTGCAGGCTTCTTTCCAAAGGGCGAGTTGGGCCCCACAGCATCTTGCTTCCAGCTCTTTGGGAAGCTAAGAAACAACTCGCTCTGCACAGTGCTCTTACAGCCTACCGGGAACATCTCTTCCAAAGGCCTGTGAAACGCAGTTTCTTTGCAGGCCTGATCTGGCTGAAGTAGGACTTCTGCTCTGGGTGTGCTACTTTGCCCTAGAGCTGAAAGGCACAACGTGCAGGCTTCTTTCCAAAGGGCGAGTTGGGCCCCACAGCATCTTGCTTCCAGCTCTTTGGGAAGCTAAGAAACAACTCGCTCTGCACAGTGCTCTTACAGCCTAGTGGGAACATCTCTTCCAAAGGCCTGTGAAACGCAGTTTCTTTGCAGGCCTGATCTGGCTGAAGTAGGACTTCTGCTCTGGGTGTGCTACTTTGCCCTAGAGCTGAAAGGCACAACGTGCAGGCTTCTTTCCAAAGGGCGAGTTGGGCCCCACAGCATCTTGCTTCCAGCTCTTTGGGAAGCTAAGAAACAACTCGCTCTGCACAGTGCTCTTACAGCCTACCGGGAACATCTCTTCCAAAGGCCTGTGAAACGCAGTTTCTTTGCAGGCCTGATCTGGCTGAAGTAGGACTTCTGCTCTGGGTGTGCTACTTTGCCCTAGAGCTGAAAGGCACAACGTGCAGGCTTCTTTCCAAAGGGCGAGTTGGGCCCCACAGCATCTTGCTTCCAGCTCTTTGGGAAGCTAAGAAACAACTCGCTCTGCACAGTGCTCTTACAGCCTAGCGGGAACATCTCTTCCAAAGGCCTGTGAAACGCAGTTTCTTTGCAGGCCTGATCTGGCTGAAGTAGGACTTCTGCTCTGGGTGTGCTACTTTGCCCTAGAGCTGAAAGGCACAACGTGCAGGCTTCTTTCCAAAGGGCGAGTTGGGCCCCACAGCATCTTGCTTCCAGCTCTTTGGGAAGCTAAGAAACAACTCGCTCTGCACAGTGCTCTTACAGCCTACTGGGAACATCTCTTCCAAAGGCCTGTGAAACGCAGTTTCTTTGCAGGCCTGATCTGGCTGAAGTAGGACTTCTGCTCTGGGTGTGCTACTTTGCCCTAGAGCTGAAAGGCACAACGTGCAGGCTTCTTTCCAAAGGGCGAGTTGGGCCCCACAGCATCTTGCTTCCAGCTCTTTGGGAAGCTAAGAAACAACTCGCTCTGCACAGTGCTCTTACAGCCTACCGGGAACATCTCTTCCAAAGGCCTGTGAAACGCAGTTTCTTTGCAGGCCTGATCTGGCTGAAGTAGGACTTCTGCTCTGGGTGTGCTACTTTGCCCTAGAGCTGAAAGGCACAACGTGCAGGCTTCTTTCCAAAGGGCGAGTTGGGCCCCACAGCATCTTGCTTCCAGCTCTTTGGGAAGCTAAGAAACAACTCGCTCTGCACAGTGCTCTTACAGCCTACCGGGAACATCTCTTCCAAAGGCCTGTGAAACGCAGTTTCTTTGCAGGCCTGATCTGGCTGAAGTAGGACTTCTGCTCTGGGTGTGCTACTTTGCCCTAGAGCTGAAAGGCACAACGTGCAGGCTTCTTTCCAAAGGGCGAGTTGGGCCCCACAGCATCTTGCTTCCAGCTCTTTGGGAAGCTAAGAAACAACTCGCTCTGCACAGTGCTCTTACAGCCTACCGGGAACATCTCTTCCAAAGGCCTGTGAAACGCAGTTTCTTTGCAGGCCTGATCTGGCTGAAGTAGGACTTCTGCTCTGGGTGTGCTACTTTGCCCTAGAGCTGAAAGGCACAACGTGCAGGCTTCTTTCCAAAGGGCGAGTTGGGCCCCACAGCATCTTGCTTCCAGCTCTTTGGGAAGCTAAGAAACAACTCGCTCTGCACAGTGCTCTTACAGCCTACCGGGAACATCTCTTCCAAAGGCCTGTGAAACGCAGTTTCTTTGCAGGCCTGATCTGGCTGAAGTAGGACTTCTGCTCTGGGTGTGCTACTTTGCCCTAGAGCTGAAAGGCACAACGTGCAGGCTTCTTTCCAAAGGGCGAGTTGGGCCCCACAGCATCTTGCTTCCAGCTCTTTGGGAAGCTAAGAAACAACTCGCTCTGCACAGTGCTCTTACAGCCTACCGGGAACATCTCTTCCAAAGGCCTGTGAAACGCAGTTTCTTTGCAGGCCTGATCTGGCTGAAGTAGGACTTCTGCTCTGGGTGTGCTACTTTGCCCTAGAGCTGAAAGGCACAACGTGCAGGCTTCTTTCCAAAGGGCGAGTTGGGCCCCACAGCATCTTGCTTCCAGCTCTTTGGGAAGCTAAGAAACAACTCGCTCTGCACAGTGCTCTTACAGCCTACCGGGAACATCTCTTCCAAAGGCCTGTGAAACGCAGTTTCTTTGCAGGCCTGATCTGGCTGAAGTAGGACTTCTGCTCTGGGTGTGCTACTTTGCCCTAGAGCTGAAAGGCACAACGTGCAGGCTTCTTTCCAAAGGGCGAGTTGGGCCCCACAGCATCTTGCTTCCAGCTCTTTGGGAAGCTAAGAAACAACTCGCTCTGCACAGTGCTCTTACAGCCTAGTGGGAACATCTCTTCCAAAGGCCTGTGAAACGCAGTTTCTTTGCAGGCCTGATCTGGCTGAAGTAGGACTTCTGCTCTGGGTGTGCTACTTTGCCCTAGAGCTGAAAGGCACAACGTGCAGGCTTCTTTCCAAAGGGCGAGTTGGGCCCCACAGCATCTTGCTTCCAGCTCTTTGGGAAGCTAAGAAACAACTCGCTCTGCACAGTGCTCTTACAGCCTAGTGGGAACATCTCTTCCAAAGGCCTGTGAAACGCAGTTTCTTTGCAGGCCTGATCTGGCTGAAGTAGGACTTCTGCTCTGGGTGTGCTACTTTGCCCTAGAGCTGAAAGGCACAACGTGCAGGCTTCTTTCCAAAGGGCGAGTTGGGCCCCACAGCATCTTGCTTCCAGCTCTTTGGGAAGCTAAGAAACAACTCGCTCTGCACAGTGCTCTTACAGCCTACCGGGAACATCTCTTCCAAAGGCCTGTGAAACGCAGTTTCTTTGCAGGCCTGATCTGGCTGAAGTAGGACTTCTGCTCTGGGTGTGCTACTTTGCCCTAGAGCTGAAAGGCACAACGTGCAGGCTTCTTTCCAAAGGGCGAGTTGGGCCCCACAGCATCTTGCTTCCAGCTCTTTGGGAAGCTAAGAAACAACTCGCTCTGCACAGTGCTCTTACAGCCTACCGGGAACATCTCTTCCAAAGGCCTGTGAAACGCAGTTTCTTTGCAGGCCTGATCTGGCTGAAGTAGGACTTCTGCTCTGGGTGTGCTACTTTGCCCTAGAGCTGAAAGGCACAACGTGCAGGCTTCTTTCCAAAGGGCGAGTTGGGCCCCACAGCATCTTGCTTCCAGCTCTTTGGGAAGCTAAGAAACAACTCGCTCTGCACAGTGCTCTTACAGCCTACCGGGAACATCTCTTCCAAAGGCCTGTGAAACGCAGTTTCTTTGCAGGCCTGATCTGGCTGAAGTAGGACTTCTGCTCTGGGTGTGCTACTTTGCCCTAGAGCTGAAAGGCACAACGTGCAGGCTTCTTTCCAAAGGGCGAGTTGGGCCCCACAGCATCTTGCTTCCAGCTCTTTGGGAAGCTAAGAAACAACTCGCTCTGCACAGTGCTCTTACAGCCTACCGGGAACATCTCTTCCAAAGGCCTGTGAAACGCAGTTTCTTTGCAGGCCTGATCTGGCTGAAGTAGGACTTCTGCTCTGGGTGTGCTACTTTGCCCTAGAGCTGAAAGGCACAACGTGCAGGCTTCTTTCCAAAGGGCGAGTTGGGCCCCACAGCATCTTGCTTCCAGCTCTTTGGGAAGCTAAGAAACAACTCGCTCTGCACAGTGCTCTTACAGCCTACCGGGAACATCTCTTCCAAAGGCCTGTGAAACGCAGTTTCTTTGCAGGCCTGATCTGGCTGAAGTAGGACTTCTGCTCTGGGTGTGCTACTTTGCCCTAGAGCTGAAAGGCACAACGTGCAGGCTTCTTTCCAAAGGGCGAGTTGGGCCCCACAGCATCTTGCTTCCAGCTCTTTGGGAAGCTAAGAAACAACTCGCTCTGCACAGTGCTCTTACAGCCTACCGGGAACATCTCTTCCAAAGGCCTGTGAAACGCAGTTTCTTTGCAGGCCTGATCTGGCTGAAGTAGGACTTCTGCTCTGGGTGTGCTACTTTGCCCTAGAGCTGAAAGGCACAACGTGCAGGCTTCTTTCCAAAGGGCGAGTTGGGCCCCACAGCATCTTGCTTCCAGCTCTTTGGGAAGCTAAGAAACAACTCGCTCTGCACAGTGCTCTTACAGCCTAGTGGGAACATCTCTTCCAAAGGCCTGTGAAACGCAGTTTCTTTGCAGGCCTGATCTGGCTGAAGTAGGACTTCTGCTCTGGGTGTGCTACTTTGCCCTAGAGCTGAAAGGCACAACGTGCAGGCTTCTTTCCAAAGGGCGAGTTGGGCCCCACAGCATCTTGCTTCCAGCTCTTTGGGAAGCTAAGAAACAACTCGCTCTGCACAGTGCTCTTACAGCCTACCGGGAACATCTCTTCCAAAGGCCTGTGAAACGCAGTTTCTTTGCAGGCCTGATCTGGCTGAAGTAGGACTTCTGCTCTGGGTGTGCTACTTTGCCCTAGAGCTGAAAGGCACAACGTGCAGGCTTCTTTCCAAAGGGCGAGTTGGGCCCCACAGCATCTTGCTTCCAGCTCTTTGGGAAGCTAAGAAACAACTCGCTCTGCACAGTGCTCTTACAGCCTACCGGGAACATCTCTTCCAAAGGCCTGTGAAACGCAGTTTCTTTGCAGGCCTGATCTGGCTGAAGTAGGACTTCTGCTCTGGGTGTGCTACTTTGCCCTAGAGCTGAAAGGCACAACGTGCAGGCTTCTTTCCAAAGGGCGAGTTGGGCCCCACAGCATCTTGCTTCCAGCTCTTTGGGAAGCTAAGAAACAACTCGCTCTGCACAGTGCTCTTACAGCCTACCGGGAACATCTCTTCCAAAGGCCTGTGAAACGCAGTTTCTTTGCAGGCCTGATCTGGCTGAAGTAGGACTTCTGCTCTGGGTGTGCTACTTTGCCCTAGAGCTGAAAGGCACAACGTGCAGGCTTCTTTCCAAAGGGCGAGTTGGGCCCCACAGCATCTTGCTTCCAGCTCTTTGGGAAGCTAAGAAACAACTCGCTCTGCACAGTGCTCTTACAGCCTACTGGGAACATCTCTTCCAAAGGCCTGTGAAACGCAGTTTCTTTGCAGGCCTGATCTGGCTGAAGTAGGACTTCTGCTCTGGGTGTGCTACTTTGCCCTAGAGCTGAAAGGCACAACGTGCAGGCTTCTTTCCAAAGGGCGAGTTGGGCCCCACAGCATCTTGCTTCCAGCTCTTTGGGAAGCTAAGAAACAACTCGCTCTGCACAGTGCTCTTACAGCCTACCGGGAACATCTCTTCCAAAGGCCTGTGAAACGCAGTTTCTTTGCAGGCCTGATCTGGCTGAAGTAGGACTTCTGCTCTGGGTGTGCTACTTTGCCCTAGAGCTGAAAGGCACAACGTGCAGGCTTCTTTCCAAAGGGCGAGTTGGGCCCCACAGCATCTTGCTTCCAGCTCTTTGGGAAGCTAAGAAACAACTCGCTCTGCACAGTGCTCTTACAGCCTAGTGGGAACATCTCTTCCAAAGGCCTGTGAAACGCAGTTTCTTTGCAGGCCTGATCTGGCTGAAGTAGGACTTCTGCTCTGGGTGTGCTACTTTGCCCTAGAGCTGAAAGGCACAACGTGCAGGCTTCTTTCCAAAGGGCGAGTTGGGCCCCACAGCATCTTGCTTCCAGCTCTTTGGGAAGCTAAGAAACAACTCGCTCTGCACAGTGCTCTTACAGCCTACCGGGAACATCTCTTCCAAAGGCCTGTGAAACGCAGTTTCTTTGCAGGCCTGATCTGGCTGAAGTAGGACTTCTGCTCTGGGTGTGCTACTTTGCCCTAGAGCTGAAAGGCACAACGTGCAGGCTTCTTTCCAAAGGGCGAGTTGGGCCCCACAGCATCTTGCTTCCAGCTCTTTGGGAAGCTAAGAAACAACTCGCTCTGCACAGTGCTCTTACAGCCTACCGGGAACATCTCTTCCAAAGGCCTGTGAAACGCAGTTTCTTTGCAGGCCTGATCTGGCTGAAGTAGGACTTCTGCTCTGGGTGTGCTACTTTGCCCTAGAGCTGAAAGGCACAACGTGCAGGCTTCTTTCCAAAGGGCGAGTTGGGCCCCACAGCATCTTGCTTCCAGCTCTTTGGGAAGCTAAGAAACAACTCGCTCTGCACAGTGCTCTTACAGCCTACCGGGAACATCTCTTCCAAAGGCCTGTGAAACGCAGTTTCTTTGCAGGCCTGATCTGGCTGAAGTAGGACTTCTGCTCTGGGTGTGCTACTTTGCCCTAGAGCTGAAAGGCACAACGTGCAGGCTTCTTTCCAAAGGGCGAGTTGGGCCCCACAGCATCTTGCTTCCAGCTCTTTGGGAAGCTAAGAAACAACTCGCTCTGCACAGTGCTCTTACAGCCTACCGGGAACATCTCTTCCAAAGGCCTGTGAAACGCAGTTTCTTTGCAGGCCTGATCTGGCTGAAGTAGGACTTCTGCTCTGGGTGTGCTACTTTGCCCTAGAGCTGAAAGGCACAACGTGCAGGCTTCTTTCCAAAGGGCGAGTTGGGCCCCACAGCATCTTGCTTCCAGCTCTTTGGGAAGCTAAGAAACAACTCGCTCTGCACAGTGCTCTTACAGCCTAGTGGGAACATCTCTTCCAAAGGCCTGTGAAACGCAGTTTCTTTGCAGGCCTGATCTGGCTGAAGTAGGACTTCTGCTCTGGGTGTGCTACTTTGCCCTAGAGCTGAAAGGCACAACGTGCAGGCTTCTTTCCAAAGGGCGAGTTGGGCCCCACAGCATCTTGCTTCCAGCTCTTTGGGAAGCTAAGAAACAACTCGCTCTGCACAGTGCTCTTACAGCCTACCGGGAACATCTCTTCCAAAGGCCTGTGAAACGCAGTTTCTTTGCAGGCCTGATCTGGCTGAAGTAGGACTTCTGCTCTGGGTGTGCTACTTTGCCCTAGAGCTGAAAGGCACAACGTGCAGGCTTCTTTCCAAAGGGCGAGTTGGGCCCCACAGCATCTTGCTTCCAGCTCTTTGGGAAGCTAAGAAACAACTCGCTCTGCACAGTGCTCTTACAGCCTACCGGGAACATCTCTTCCAAAGGCCTGTGAAACGCAGTTTCTTTGCAGGCCTGATCTGGCTGAAGTAGGACTTCTGCTCTGGGTGTGCTACTTTGCCCTAGAGCTGAAAGGCACAACGTGCAGGCTTCTTTCCAAAGGGCGAGTTGGGCCCCACAGCATCTTGCTTCCAGCTCTTTGGGAAGCTAAGAAACAACTCGCTCTGCACAGTGCTCTTACAGCCTACCGGGAACATCTCTTCCAAAGGCCTGTGAAACGCAGTTTCTTTGCAGGCCTGATCTGGCTGAAGTAGGACTTCTGCTCTGGGTGTGCTACTTTGCCCTAGAGCTGAAAGGCACAACGTGCAGGCTTCTTTCCAAAGGGCGAGTTGGGCCCCACAGCATCTTGCTTCCAGCTCTTTGGGAAGCTAAGAAACAACTCGCTCTGCACAGTGCTCTTACAGCCTACTGGGAACATCTCTTCCAAAGGCCTGTGAAACGCAGTTTCTTTGCAGGCCTGATCTGGCTGAAGTAGGACTTCTGCTCTGGGTGTGCTACTTTGCCCTAGAGCTGAAAGGCACAACGTGCAGGCTTCTTTCCAAAGGGCGAGTTGGGCCCCACAGCATCTTGCTTCCAGCTCTTTGGGAAGCTAAGAAACAACTCGCTCTGCACAGTGCTCTTACAGCCTACCGGGAACATCTCTTCCAAAGGCCTGTGAAACGCAGTTTCTTTGCAGGCCTGATCTGGCTGAAGTAGGACTTCTGCTCTGGGTGTGCTACTTTGCCCTAGAGCTGAAAGGCACAACGTGCAGGCTTCTTTCCAAAGGGCGAGTTGGGCCCCACAGCATCTTGCTTCCAGCTCTTTGGGAAGCTAAGAAACAACTCGCTCTGCACAGTGCTCTTACAGCCTACCGGGAACATCTCTTCCAAAGGCCTGTGAAACGCAGTTTCTTTGCAGGCCTGATCTGGCTGAAGTAGGACTTCTGCTCTGGGTGTGCTACTTTGCCCTAGAGCTGAAAGGCACAACGTGCAGGCTTCTTTCCAAAGGGCGAGTTGGGCCCCACAGCATCTTGCTTCCAGCTCTTTGGGAAGCTAAGAAACAACTCGCTCTGCACAGTGCTCTTACAGCCTACCGGGAACATCTCTTCCAAAGGCCTGTGAAACGCAGTTTCTTTGCAGGCCTGATCTGGCTGAAGTAGGACTTCTGCTCTGGGTGTGCTACTTTGCCCTAGAGCTGAAAGGCACAACGTGCAGGCTTCTTTCCAAAGGGCGAGTTGGGCCCCACAGCATCTTGCTTCCAGCTCTTTGGGAAGCTAAGAAACAACTCGCTCTGCACAGTGCTCTTACAGCCTACCGGGAACATCTCTTCCAAAGGCCTGTGAAACGCAGTTTCTTTGCAGGCCTGATCTGGCTGAAGTAGGACTTCTGCTCTGGGTGTGCTACTTTGCCCTAGAGCTGAAAGGCACAACGTGCAGGCTTCTTTCCAAAGGGCGAGTTGGGCCCCACAGCATCTTGCTTCCAGCTCTTTGGGAAGCTAAGAAACAACTCGCTCTGCACAGTGCTCTTACAGCCTACCGGGAACATCTCTTCCAAAGGCCTGTGAAACGCAGTTTCTTTGCAGGCCTGATCTGGCTGAAGTAGGACTTCTGCTCTGGGTGTGCTACTTTGCCCTAGAGCTGAAAGGCACAACGTGCAGGCTTCTTTCCAAAGGGCGAGTTGGGCCCCACAGCATCTTGCTTCCAGCTCTTTGGGAAGCTAAGAAACAACTCGCTCTGCACAGTGCTCTTACAGCCTACCGGGAACATCTCTTCCAAAGGCCTGTGAAACGCAGTTTCTTTGCAGGCCTGATCTGGCTGAAGTAGGACTTCTGCTCTGGGTGTGCTACTTTGCCCTAGAGCTGAAAGGCACAACGTGCAGGCTTCTTTCCAAAGGGCGAGTTGGGCCCCACAGCATCTTGCTTCCAGCTCTTTGGGAAGCTAAGAAACAACTCGCTCTGCACAGTGCTCTTACAGCCTACCGGGAACATCTCTTCCAAAGGCCTGTGAAACGCAGTTTCTTTGCAGGCCTGATCTGGCTGAAGTAGGACTTCTGCTCTGGGTGTGCTACTTTGCCCTAGAGCTGAAAGGCACAACGTGCAGGCTTCTTTCCAAAGGGCGAGTTGGGCCCCACAGCATCTTGCTTCCAGCTCTTTGGGAAGCTAAGAAACAACTCGCTCTGCACAGTGCTCTTACAGCCTACCGGGAACATCTCTTCCAAAGGCCTGTGAAACGCAGTTTCTTTGCAGGCCTGATCTGGCTGAAGTAGGACTTCTGCTCTGGGTGTGCTACTTTGCCCTAGAGCTGAAAGGCACAACGTGCAGGCTTCTTTCCAAAGGGCGAGTTGGGCCCCACAGCATCTTGCTTCCAGCTCTTTGGGAAGCTAAGAAACAACTCGCTCTGCACAGTGCTCTTACAGCCTACCGGGAACATCTCTTCCAAAGGCCTGTGAAACGCAGTTTCTTTGCAGGCCTGATCTGGCTGAAGTAGGACTTCTGCTCTGGGTGTGCTACTTTGCCCTAGAGCTGAAAGGCACAACGTGCAGGCTTCTTTCCAAAGGGCGAGTTGGGCCCCACAGCATCTTGCTTCCAGCTCTTTGGGAAGCTAAGAAACAACTCGCTCTGCACAGTGCTCTTACAGCCTAGCGGGAACATCTCTTCCAAAGGCCTGTGAAACGCAGTTTCTTTGCAGGCCTGATCTGGCTGAAGTAGGACTTCTGCTCTGGGTGTGCTACTTTGCCCTAGAGCTGAAAGGCACAACGTGCAGGCTTCTTTCCAAAGGGCGAGTTGGGCCCCGCAGCATCTTGCTTCCAGCTCTTTGGGAAGCTAAGAAACAACTCGCTCTGCACAGTGCTCTTACAGCCTACCGGGAACATCTCTTCCAAAGGCCTGTGAAACGCAGTTTCTTTGCAGGCCTGATCTGGCTGAAGTAGGACTTCTGCTCTGGGTGTGCTACTTTGCCCTAGAGCTGAAAGGCACAACGTGCAGGCTTCTTTCCAAAGGGCGAGTTGGGCCCCACAGCATCTTGCTTCCAGCTCTTTGGGAAGCTAAGAAACAACTCGCTCTGCACAGTGCTCTTACAGCCTAGTGGGAACATCTCTTCCAAAGGCCTGTGAAACGCAGTTTCTTTGCAGGCCTGATCTGGCTGAAGTAGGACTTCTGCTCTGGGTGTGCTACTTTGCCCTAGAGCTGAAAGGCACAACGTGCAGGCTTCTTTCCAAAGGGCGAGTTGGGCCCCACAGCATCTTGCTTCCAGCTCTTTGGGAAGCTAAGAAACAACTCGCTCTGCACAGTGCTCTTACAGCCTACCGGGAACATCTCTTCCAAAGGCCTGTGAAACGCAGTTTCTTTGCAGGCCTGATCTGGCTGAAGTAGGACTTCTGCTCTGGGTGTGCTACTTTGCCCTAGAGCTGAAAGGCACAACGTGCAGGCTTCTTTCCAAAGGGCGAGTTGGGCCCCACAGCATCTTGCTTCCAGCTCTTTGGGAAGCTAAGAAACAACTCGCTCTGCACAGTGCTCTTACAGCCTAGCGGGAACATCTCTTCCAAAGGCCTGTGAAACGCAGTTTCTTTGCAGGCCTGATCTGGCTGAAGTAGGACTTCTGCTCTGGGTGTGCTACTTTGCCCTAGAGCTGAAAGGCACAACGTGCAGGCTTCTTTCCAAAGGGCGAGTTGGGCCCCACAGCATCTTGCTTCCAGCTCTTTGGGAAGCTAAGAAACAACTCGCTCTGCACAGTGCTCTTACAGCCTACCGGGAACATCTCTTCCAAAGGCCTGTGAAACGCAGTTTCTTTGCAGGCCTGATCTGGCTGAAGTAGGACTTCTGCTCTGGGTGTGCTACTTTGCCCTAGAGCTGAAAGGCACAACGTGCAGGCTTCTTTCCAAAGGGCGAGTTGGGCCCCACAGCATCTTGCTTCCAGCTCTTTGGGAAGCTAAGAAACAACTCGCTCTGCACAGTGCTCTTACAGCCTAGTGGGAACATCTCTTCCAAAGGCCTGTGAAACGCAGTTTCTTTGCAGGCCTGATCTGGCTGAAGTAGGACTTCTGCTCTGGGTGTGCTACTTTGCCCTAGAGCTGAAAGGCACAACGTGCAGGCTTCTTTCCAAAGGGCGAGTTGGGCCCCACAGCATCTTGCTTCCAGCTCTTTGGGAAGCTAAGAAACAACTCGCTCTGCACAGTGCTCTTACAGCCTACCGGGAACATCTCTTCCAAAGGCCTGTGAAACGCAGTTTCTTTGCAGGCCTGATCTGGCTGAAGTAGGACTTCTGCTCTGGGTGTGCTACTTTGCCCTAGAGCTGAAAGGCACAACGTGCAGGCTTCTTTCCAAAGGGCGAGTTGGGCCCCACAGCATCTTGCTTCCAGCTCTTTGGGAAGCTAAGAAACAACTCGCTCTGCACAGTGCTCTTACAGCCTACCGGGAACATCTCTTCCAAAGGCCTGTGAAACGCAGTTTCTTTGCAGGCCTGATCTGGCTGAAGTAGGACTTCTGCTCTGGGTGTGCTACTTTGCCCTAGAGCTGAAAGGCACAACGTGCAGGCTTCTTTCCAAAGGGCGAGTTGGGCCCCACAGCATCTTGCTTCCAGCTCTTTGGGAAGCTAAGAAACAACTCGCTCTGCACAGTGCTCTTACAGCCTACCGGGAACATCTCTTCCAAAGGCCTGTGAAACGCAGTTTCTTTGCAGGCCTGATCTGGCTGAAGTAGGACTTCTGCTCTGGGTGTGCTACTTTGCCCTAGAGCTGAAAGGCACAACGTGCAGGCTTCTTTCCAAAGGGCGAGTTGGGCCCCACAGCATCTTGCTTCCAGCTCTTTGGGAAGCTAAGAAACAACTCGCTCTGCACAGTGCTCTTACAGCCTACCGGGAACATCTCTTCCAAAGGCCTGTGAAACGCAGTTTCTTTGCAGGCCTGATCTGGCTGAAGTACGACTTCTGCTCTGGGTGTGCTACTTTGCCCTAGAGCTGAAAGGCACAACGTGCAGGCTTCTTTCCAAAGGGCGAGTTGGGCCCCACAGCATCTTGCTTCCAGCTCTTTGGGAAGCTAAGAAACAACTCGCTCTGCACAGTGCTCTTACAGCCTACCGGGAACATCTCTTCCAAAGGCCTGTGAAACGCAGTTTCTTTGCAGGCCTGATCTGGCTGAAGTAGGACTTCTGCTCTGGGTGTGCTACTTTGCCCTAGAGCTGAAAGGCACAACGTGCAGGCTTCTTTCCAAAGGGCGAGTTGGGCCCCACAGCATCTTGCTTCCAGCTCTTTGGGAAGCTAAGAAACAACTCGCTCTGCACAGTGCTCTTACAGCCTACCGGGAACATCTCTTCCAAAGGCCTGTGAAACGCAGTTTCTTTGCAGGCCTGATCTGGCTGAAGTAGGACTTCTGCTCTGGGTGTGCTACTTTGCCCTAGAGCTGAAAGGCACAACGTGCAGGCTTCTTTCCAAAGGGCGAGTTGGGCCCCACAGCATCTTGCTTCCAGCTCTTTGGGAAGCTAAGAAACAACTCGCTCTGCACAGTGCTCTTACAGCCTACCGGGAACATCTCTTCCAAAGGCCTGTGAAACGCAGTTTCTTTGCAGGCCTGATCTGGCTGAAGTAGGACTTCTGCTCTGGGTGTGCTACTTTGCCCTAGAGCTGAAAGGCACAACGTGCAGGCTTCTTTCCAAAGGGCGAGTTGGGCCCCACAGCATCTTGCTTCCAGCTCTTTGGGAAGCTAAGAAACAACTCGCTCTGCACAGTGCTCTTACAGCCTAGTGGGAACATCTCTTCCAAAGGCCTGTGAAACGCAGTTTCTTTGCAGGCCTGATCTGGCTGAAGTAGGACTTCTGCTCTGGGTGTGCTACTTTGCCCTAGAGCTGAAAGGCACAACGTGCAGGCTTCTTTCCAAAGGGCGAGTTGGGCCCCACAGCATCTTGCTTCCAGCTCTTTGGGAAGCTAAGAAACAACTCGCTCTGCACAGTGCTCCTACAGCCTACCGGGAACATCTCTTCCAAAGGCCTGTGAAACGCAGTTTCTTTGCAGGCCTGATCTGGCTGAAGTAGGACTTCTGCTCTGGGTGTGCTACTTTGCCCTAGAGCTGAAAGGCACAACGTGCAGGCTTCTTTCCAAAGGGCGAGTTGGGCCCCACAGCATCTTGCTTCCAGCTCTTTGGGAAGCTAAGAAACAACTCGCTCTGCACAGTGCTCTTACAGCCTAGCGGGAACATCTCTTCCAAAGGCCTGTGAAACGCAGTTTCTTTGCAGGCCTGATCTGGCTGAAGTAGGACTTCTGCTCTGGGTGTGCTACTTTGCCCTAGAGCTGAAAGGCACAACGTGCAGGCTTCTTTCCAAAGGGCGAGTTGGGCCCCACAGCATCTTGCTTCCAGCTCTTTGGGAAGCTAAGAAACAACTCGCTCTGCACAGTGCTCTTACAGCCTACCGGGAACATCTCTTCCAAAGGCCTGTGAAACGCAGTTTCTTTGCAGGCCTGATCTGGCTGAAGTAGGACTTCTGCTCTGGGTGTGCTACATTGCCCTAGAGCTGAAAGGCACAACGTGCAGGCTCTTTCCAAAGGGCGAGTTGGGCCCCACAGCATCTTGCTTCCAGCTCTTTGGGAAGCTAAGAAACAACTCGCTCTGCACAGTGCTCTTACAGCCTAGTGGGAACATCTCTTCCAAAGGCCTGTGAAACGCAGTTTCTTTGCAGGCCTGATCTGGCTGAAGTAGGACTTCTGCTCTGGGTGTGCTACTTTGCCCTAGAGCTGAAAGGCACAACGTGCAGGCTTCTTTCCAAAGGGCGAGTTGGGCCCCACAGCATCTTGCTTCCAGCTCTTTGGGAAGCTAAGAAACAACTCGCTCTGCACAGTGCTCTTACAGCCTACCGGGAACATCTCTTCCAAAGGCCTGTGAAACGCAGTTTCTTTGCAGGCCTGATCTGGCTGAAGTAGGACTTCTGCTCTGGGTGTGCTACATTGCCCTAGAGCTGAAAGGCACAACGTGCAGTCTTCTTTCCAAAGGGCGAGTTGGGCCCCACAGCATCTTGCTTCCAGCTCTTTGGGAAGCTAAGAAACAACTCGCTCTGCACAGTGCTCTTACAGCCTACCGGGAACATCTCTTCCAAAGGCCTGTGAAACCCAGTTTCTTTGCAGGCCTGATCTGGCTGAAGTAGGACTTCTGCTCTGGGTGTGCTACTTTGCCCTAGAGCTGAAAGGCACAACGTGCAGGCTTCTTTCCAAAGGGCGAGTTGGGCCCCACAGCATCTTGCTTCCAGCTCTTTGGGAAGCAAAGAAACAACTCGCTCTGCACAGTGCTCTTACAGCCTAGTGGGAACATCTCTTCCAAAGGCCTGTGAAACGCAGTTTCTTTGCAGGCCTGATCTGGCTGAAGTAGGACTTCTGCTCTGGGTGTGCTACATTGCCCTAGAGCTGAAAGGCACAACGTGCAGGCTTCTTTCCAAAGGGCGAGTTGGGCCCCACAGCATCTTGCTTCCAGCTCTTTGGGAAGCTAAGAAACAACTCGCTCTGCACAGTGCTCTTACAGCCTACCGGGAACATCTCTTCCAAAGGCCTGTGAAACGCAGTTTCTTTGCAGGCCTGATCTGGCTGAAGTAGGACTTCTGCTCTGGGTGTGCTACTTTGCCCTAGAGCTGAAAGGCACAACGTGCAGGCTTCTTTCCAAAGGGCGAGTTGGGCCCCACAGCATCTTGCTTCCAGCTCTTTGGGAAGCTAAGAAACAACTCGCTCTGCACAGTGCTCTTACAGCCTACCGGGAACATCTCTTCCAAAGGCCTGTGAAACGCAGTTTCTTTGCAGGCCTGATCTGGCTGAAGTAGGACTTCTGCTCTGGGTGTGCTACATTGCCCTAGAGCTGAAAGGCACAACGTGCAGGCTTCTTTCCAAAGGGCGAGTTGGGCCCCACAGCATCTTGCTTCCAGCTCTTTGGGAAGCTAAGAAACAACTCGCTCTGCACAGTGCTCTTACAGCCTACCGGGAACATCTCTTCCAAAGGCCTGTGAAACGCAGTTTCTTTGCAGGCCTGATCTGGCTGAAGTAGGACTTCTGCTCTGGGTGTGCTACTTTGCCCTAGAGCTGAAAGGCACAACGTGCAGGCTTCTTTCCAAAGGGCGAGTTGGGCCCCACAGCATCTTGCTTCCAGCTCTTTGGGAAGCTAAGAAACAACTCGCTCTGCACAGTGCTCTTACAGCCTACCGGGAACATCTCTTCCAAAGGCCTGTGAAACGCAGTTTCTTTGCAGGCCTGATCTGGCTGAAGTAGGACTTCTGCTCTGGGTGTGCTACTTTGCCCTAGAGCTGAAAGGCACAACGTGCAGGCTTCTTTCCAAAGGGCGAGTTGGGCCCCACAGCATCTTGCTTCCAGCTCTTTGGGAAGCTAAGAAACAACTCGCTCTGCACAGTGCTCTTACAGCCTACCGGGAACATCTCTTCCAAAGGCCTGTGAAACGCAGTTTCTTTGCAGGCCTGATCTGGCTGAAGTAGGACTTCTGCTCTGGGTGTGCACTTTGCCCTAGAGCTGAAAGGCACAACGTGCAGGCTTCTTTCCAAAGGGCGAGTTGGGCCCCACAGCATCTTGCTTCCAGCTCTTTGGGAAGCTAAGAAACAACTCGCTCTGCACAGTGCTCTTACAGCCTACCGGGAACATCTCTTCCAAAGGCCTGTGAAACGCAGTTTCTTTGCAGGCCTGATCTGGCTGAAGTAGGACTTCTGCTCTGGGTGTGCTACTTTGCCCTAGAGCTGAAAGGCACAACGTGCAGGCTTCTTTCCAAAGGGCGAGTTGGGCCCCACAGCATCTTGCTTCCAGCTCTTTGGGAAGCTAAGAAACAACTCGCTCTGCACAGTGCTCTTACAGCCTACCGGGAACATCTCTTCCAAAGGCCTGTGAAACGCAGTTTCTTTGCAGGCCTGATCTGGCTGAAGTAGGACTTCTGCTCTGGGTGTGCTACATTGCCCTAGAGCTGAAAGGCACAACGTGCAGGCTTCTTTCCAAAGGGCGAGTTGGGCCCCACAGCATCTTGCTTCCAGCTCTTTGGGAAGCTAAGAAACAACTCGCTCTGCACAGTGCTCTTACAGCCTACCGGGAACATGTCTTCCAAAGGCCTGTGAAACGCAGTTTCTTTGCAGGCCTGATCTGGCTGAAGTAGGACTTCTGCTCTGGGTGTGCTACATTGCCCTAGAGCTGAAAGGCACAACGTGCATTCTTCTTTCCAAAGGGCGAGTTGGGCCCCACAGCATCTTGCTTCCAGCTCTTTGGGAAGCTAAGAAACAACTCGCTCTGCACAGTGCTCTTACAGCCTAGTGGGAACATCTCTTCCAAAGGCCTGTGAAACGCAGTTTCTTTGCAGGCCTGATCTGGCTGAAGTAGGACTTCTGCTCTGGGTGTGCTACTTTGCCCTAGAGCTGAAAGGCACAACGTGCAGGCTTCTTTCCAAAGGGCGAGTTGGGCCCCACAGCATCTTGCTTCCAGCTCTTTGGGAAGCTAAGAAACAACTCGCTCTGCACAGTGCTCTTACAGCCTAGTGGGAACATCTCTTCCAAAGGCCTGTGAAACGCAGTTTCTTTGCAGGCCTGATCTGGCTGAAGTAGGACTTCTGCTCTGGGTGTGCTACATTGCCCTAGAGCTGAAAGGCACAACGTGCAGGCTTCTTTCCAAAGGGCGAGTTGGGCCCCACAGCATCTTGCTTCCAGCTCTTTGGGAAGCTAAGAAACAACTCGCTCTGCACAGTGCTCTTACAGCCTACCGGGAACATCTCTTCCAAAGGCCTGTGAAACGCAGTTTCTTTGCAGGCCTGATCTGGCTGAAGTAGGACTTCTGCTCTGGGTGTGCTACTTTGCCCTAGAGCTGAAAGGCACAACGTGCAGTCTTCTTTCCAAAGGCCGAGTTGGGCCCCACAGCATCTTGCTTCCAGCTCTTTGGGAAGCTAAGAAACAACTCGCTCTGCACAGTGCTCTTACAGCCTACCGGGAACATCTCTTCCAAAGGCCTGTGAAACGCAGTTTCTTTGCAGGCCTGACCTGGCTGAAGTAGGACTTCTGCTCTGGGTGTGCTACTATGCCCTAGAGCTGAAAGGCACAACGTGCAGGCTTCTTTCCAAAGGGCGAGTTGGGCCCCACAGCATCTTGCTTCCAGCTCTTTGGGAAGCTAAGAAACAACTCGCTCTGCACAGTGCTCTTACAGCCTACCGGGAACATCTCTTCCAAAGGCCTGTGAAACGCAGTTTCTTTGCAGGCCTGATCTGGCTGAAGTAGGACTTCTGCTCTGGGTGTGCTACTTTGCCCTAGAGCTGAAAGGCACAACGTGCAGGCTTCTTTCCAAAGGGCGAGTTGGGCCCCACAGCATCTTGCTTCCAGCTCTTTGGGAAGCTAAGAAACAACTCGCTCTGCACAGTGCTCTTACAGCCTAGTGGGAACATCTCTTCCAAAGGCCTGTGAAACGCAGTTTCTTTGCAGGCCTGATCTGGCTGAAGTAGGACTTCTGCTCTGGGTGTGCTACATTGCCCTAGAGCTGAAAGGCACAACGTGCAGGCTTCTTTCCAAAGGGCGAGTTGGGCCCCACAGCATCTTGCTTCCAGCTCTTCGGGAAGCTAAGAAACAACTCGCTCTGCACAGTGCTCTTACAGCCTACCGGGAACATCTCTTCCAAAGGCCTGTGAAACGCAGTTTCTTTGCAGGCCTGATCTGGCTGAAGTAGGACTTCTGCTCTGGGTGTGCTACATTGCCCTAGAGCTGAAAGGCACAACGTGCAGGCTTCTTTCCAAAGGGCGAGTTGGGCCCCACAGCATCTTGCTTCCAGCTCTTTGGGAAGCTAAGAAACAACTCGCTCTGCACAGTGCTCTTACAGCCTACCGGGAACATCTCTTCCAAAGGCCTGTGAAACGCAGTTTCTTTGCAGGCCTGATCTGGCTGAAGTAGGACTTCTGCTCTTGGTGTGCTACTTTGCCCTAGAGCTGAAAGGCACAACGTGCAGGCTTCTTTCCAAAGGGCGAGTTGGGCCCCACAGCATCTTGCTTCCAGCTCTTTGGGAAGCTAAGAAACAACTCGCTCTGCACAGTGCTCTTACAGCCTACGGGGAACATCTCTTCCAAAGGCCTGTGAAACGCAGTTTCTTTGCAGGCCTGATCTGGCTGAAGTAGGACTTCTGCTCTGGGTGTGCTACTTTGCCCTAGAGCTGAAAGGCACAACGTGCAGGCTTCTTTCCAAAGGGCGAGTTGGGCCCCACAGCATCTTGCTTCCAGCTCTTTGGGAAGCTAAGAAACAACTCGCTCTGCACAGTGCTCTTACAGCCTACCGGGAACATCTCTTCCAAAGGCCTGTGAAACGCAGTTTCTTTGCAGGCCTGATCTGGCTGAAGTAGGACTTCTGCTCTGGGTGTGCTACTTTGCCCTAGAGCTGAAAGGCACAACGTGCAGGCTTCTTTCCAAAGGGCGAGTTGGGCCCCACAGCATCTTGCTTCCAGCTCTTTGGGAAGCTAAGAAACAACTCGCTCTGCACAGTGCTCTTACAGCCTACCGGGAACATCTCTTCCAAAGGCCTGTGAAACGCAGTTTCTTTGCAGGCCTGATCTGGCTGAAGTAGGACTTCTGCTCTGGGTGTGCTACTTTGCCCTAGAGCTGAAAGGCACAACGTGCAGGCTTCTTTCCAAAGGGCGAGTTGGGCCCCACAGCATCTTGCTTCCAGCTCTTTGGGAAGCTAAGAAACAACTCGCTCTGCACAGTGCTCTTACAGCCTACCGGGAACATCTCTTCCAAAGGCCTGTGAAACGCAGTTTCTTTGCAGGCCTGATCTGGCTGAAGTAGGACTTCTGCTCTGGGTGTGCTACTTTGCCCTAGAGCTGAAAGGCACAACGTGCAGGCTTCTTTCCAAAGGGCGAGTTGGGCCCCACAGCATCTTGCTTCCAGCTCTTTGGGAAGCTAAGAAACCACTCGCTCTGCACAGTGCTCTTACAGCCTACCGGGAACATCTCTTCCAAAGGCCTGTGAAACGCAGTTTCTTTGCAGGCCTGACCTGGCTGAAGTAGGACTTCTGCTCTGGGTGTGCTACTTTGCCCTAGAGCTGAAAGGCACAACGTGCAGGCTTCTTTCCAAAGGGCGAGTTGGGCCCCACAGCATCTTGCTTCCAGCTCTTTGGGAAGCTAAGAAACAACTCGCTCTGCACAGTGCTCTTACAGCCTACCGGGAACATCTCTTCCAAAGGCCTGTGAAACGCAGTTTCTTTGCAGGCCTGATCTGGCTGAAGTAGGACTTCTGCTCTTGGTGTGCTACTTTGCCCTAGAGCTGAAAGGCACAACGTGCAGGCTTCTTTCCAGAGGGCGAGTTGGGCCCCACAGCATCTTGCTTCCAGCTCTTTGGGAAGCTAAGAAACAACTCGCTCTGCACAGTGCTCTTACAGCCTACCGGGAACATCTCTTCCAAAGGCCTGTGAAACGCAGTTTCTTTGCAGGCCTGATCTGGCTAAAGTAGGACTTCTGCTCTGGGTGTGCACTTTGCCCTAGAGCTGAAAGGCACAACGTGCAGGCTTCTTTCCAAAGGGCGAGTTGGGCCCCACAGCATCTTGCTTCCAGCTCTTTGGGAAGCTAAGAAACAACTCGCTCTGCACAGTGCTCTTACAGCCTACCGGGAACATCTCTTCCAAAGGCCTGTGAAACGCAGTTTCTTTGCAGGCCTGATCTGGCTGAAGTAGGACTTCTGCTCTGGGTGTGCTACTTTGCCCTAGAGCTGAAAGGCACAACGTGCAGGCTTCTTTCCAAAGGGCGAGTTGGGCCCCACAGCATCTTGCTTCCAGCTCTTTGGGAAGCTAAGAAACAACTCGCTCTGCACAGTGCTCTTACAGCCTACCGGGAACATCTCTTCCAAAGGCCTGTGAAACGCAGTTTCTTTGCAGGCCTGATCTGGCTGAAGTAGGACTTCTGCTCTGGGTGTGCTACTTTGCCCTAGAGCTGAAAGGCACAACGTGCAGGCTTCTTTCCAAAGGGCGAGTTGGGCCCCACAGCATCTTGCTTCCAGCTCTTTGGGAAGCTAAGAAACAACTCGCTCTGCACAGTGCTCTTACAGCCTATGGGGAACATCTCTTCCAAAGGCCTGTGAAACGCAGTTTCTTTGCAGGCCTAATCTGGCTGAAGTAGGACTTCTGCTCTGGGTGTGCTACTTTGCCCTAGAGCTGAAAGGCACAACGTGCAGGCTTCTTTCCAAAGGGCGAGTTGGGCCCCACAGCATCTTGCTTCCAGCTCTTTGGGAAGCTAAGAAACAACTCGCTCTGCACAGTGCTCTTACAGCCTACCGGGAACATCTCTTCCAAAGGCCTGTGAAACGCAGTTTCTTTGCAGGCCTGATCTGGCTGAAGTAGGACTTCTGCTCTGGGTGTGCTACTTTGCCCTAGAGCTGAAAGGCACAACGTGCAGGCTTCTTTCCAAAGGGCGAGTTGGGCCCCACAGCATCTTGCTTCCAGCTCTTTGGGAAGCTAAGAAACAACTCGCTCTGCACAGTGCTCTTACAGCCTACTGGGAACATCTCTTCCAAAGGCCTGTGAAACGCAGTTTCTTTGCAGGCCTGATCTGGCTGAAGTAGGACTTCTGCTCTGGGTGTGCTACTTTGCCCTAGAGCTGAAAGGCACAACGTGCAGGCTTCTTTCCAAAGGGCGAGTTGGGCCCCACAGCATCTTGCTTCCAGCTCTTTGGGAAGCTAAGAAACAACTCGCTCTGCACAGTGCTCTTACAGCCTACCGGGAACATCTCTTCCAAAGGCCTGTGAAACGCAGTTTCTTTGCAGGCCTGATCTGGCTGAAGTAGGACTTCTGCTCTGGGTGTGCTACTTTGCCCTAGAGCTGAAAGGCACAACGTGCAGGCTTCTTTCCAAAGGGCGAGTTGGGCCCCACAGCATCTTGCTTCCAGCTCTTTGGGAAGCTAAGAAACAACTCGCTCTGCACAGTGCTCTTACAGCCTAGTGGGAACATCTCTTCCAAAGGCCTGTGAAACGCAGTTTCTTTGCAGGCCTGATCTGGCTGAAGTAGGACTTCTGCTCTGGGTGTGCTACTTTGCCCTAGAGCTGAAAGGCACAACGTGCAGGCTTCTTTCCAAAGGGCGAGTTGGGCCCCACAGCATCTTGCTTCCAGCTCTTTGGGAAGCTAAGAAACAACTCGCTCTGCACAGTGCTCTTACAGCCTACCGGGAACATCTCTTCCAAAGGCCTGTGAAACGCAGTTTCTTTGCAGGCCTGATCTGGCTGAAGTAGGACTTCTGCTCTGGGTGTGCTACTTTGCCCTAGAGCTGAAAGGCACAACGTGCAGGCTTCTTTCCAAAGGGCGAGTTGGGCCCCACAGCATCTTGCTTCCAGCTCTTTGGGAAGCTAAGAAACAACTCGCTCTGCACAGTGCTCTTACAGCCTACCGGGAACATCTCTTCCAAAGGCCTGTGAAACGCAGTTTCTTTGCAGGCCTGATCTGGCTGAAGTAGGACTTCTGCTCTGGGTGTGCTACTTTGCCCTAGAGCTGAAAGGCACAACGTGCAGGCTTCTTTCCAAAGGGCGAGTTGGGCCCCACAGCATCTTGCTTCCAGCTCTTTGGGAAGCTAAGAAACAACTCGCTCTGCACAGTGCTCTTACAGCCTACCGGGAACATCTCTTCCAAAGGCCTGTGAAACGCAGTTTCTTTGCAGGCCTGATCTGGCTGAAGTAGGACTTCTGCTCTGGGTGTGCTACTTTGCCCTAGAGCTGAAAGGCACAACGTGCAGGCTTCTTTCCAAAGGGCGAGTTGGGCCCCACAGCATCTTGCTTCCAGCTCTTTGGGAAGCTAAGAAACAACTCGCTCTGCACAGTGCTCTTACAGCCTAGTGGGAACATCTCTTCCAAAGGCCTGTGAAACGCAGTTTCTTTGCAGGCCTGATCTGGCTGAAGTAGGACTTCTGCTCTGGGTGTGCTACTTTGCCCTAGAGCTGAAAGGCACAACGTGCAGGCTTCTTTCCAAAGGGCGAGTTGGGCCCCACAGCATCTTGCTTCCAGCTCTTTGGGAAGCTAAGAAACAACTCGCTCTGCACAGTGCTCTTACAGCCTACCGGGAACATCTCTTCCAAAGGCCTGTGAAACGCAGTTTCTTTGCAGGCCTGATCTGGCTGAAGTAGGACTTCTGCTCTGGGTGTGCTACTTTGCCCTAGAGCTGAAAGGCACAACGTGCAGGCTTCTTTCCAAAGGGCGAGTTGGGCCCCACAGCATCTTGCTTCCAGCTCTTTGGGAAGCTAAGAAACAACTCGCTCTGCACAGTGCTCTTACAGCCTACCGGGAACATCTCTTCCAAAGGCCTGTGAAACGCAGTTTCTTTGCAGGCCTGATCTGGCTGAAGTAGGACTTCTGCTCTGGGTGTGCTACTTTGCCCTAGAGCTGAAAGGCACAACGTGCAGGCTTCTTTCCAAAGGGCGAGTTGGGCCCCACAGCATCTTGCTTCCAGCTCTTTGGGAAGCTAAGAAACAACTCGCTCTGCACAGTGCTCTTACAGCCTACGGGGAACATCTCTTCCAAAGGCCTGTGAAACGCAGTTTCTTTGCAGGCCTGATCTGGCTGAAGTAGGACTTCTGCTCTGGGTGTGCTACTTTGCCCTAGAGCTGAAAGGCACAACGTGCAGGCTTCTTTCCAAAGGGCGAGTTGGGCCCCACAGCATCTTGCTTCCAGCTCTTTGGGAAGCTAAGAAACAACTCGCTCTGCACAGTGCTCTTACAGCCTACCGGGAACATCTCTTCCAAAGGCCTGTGAAACGCAGTTTCTTTGCAGGCCTGATCTGGCTGAAGTAGGACTTCTGCTCTGGGTGTGCTACTTTGCCCTAGAGCTGAAAGGCACAACGTGCAGGCTTCTTTCCAAAGGGCGAGTTGGGCCCCACAGCATCTTGCTTCCAGCTCTTTGGGAAGCTAAGAAACAACTCGCTCTGCACAGTGCTCTTACAGCCTACCGGGAACATCTCTTCCAAAGGCCTGTGAAACGCAGTTTCTTTGCAGGCCTGATCTGGCTGAAGTAGGACTTCTGCTCTGGGTGTGCTACTTTGCCCTAGAGCTGAAAGGCACAACGTGCAGGCTTCTTTCCAAAGGGCGAGTTGGGCCCCACAGCATCTTGCTTCCAGCTCTTTGGGAAGCTAAGAAACAACTCGCTCTGCACAGTGCTCTTACAGCCTACCGGGAACATCTCTTCCAAAGGCCTGTGAAACGCAGTTTCTTTGCAGGCCTGATCTGGCTGAAGTAGGACTTCTGCTCTGGGTGTGCTACTTTGCCCTAGAGCTGAAAGGCACAACGTGCAGGCTTCTTTCCAAAGGGCGAGTTGGGCCCCACAGCATCTTGCTTCCAGCTCTTTGGGAAGCTAAGAAACAACTCGCTCTGCACAGTGCTCTTACAGCCTACCGGGAACATCTCTTCCAAAGGCCTGTGAAACGCAGTTTCTTTGCAGGCCTGATCTGGCTGAAGTAGGACTTCTGCTCTGGGTGTGCTACTTTGCCCTAGAGCTGAAAGGCACAACGTGCAGGCTTCTTTCCAAAGGGCGAGTTGGGCCCCACAGCATCTTGCTTCCAGCTCTTTGGGAAGCTAAGAAACAACTCGCTCTGCACAGTGCTCTTACAGCCTACCGGGAACATCTCTTCCAAAGGCCTGTGAAACGCAGTTTCTTTGCAGGCCTGATCTGGCTGAAGTAGGACTTCTGCTCTGGGTGTGCTACTTTGCCCTAGAGCTGAAAGGCACAACGTGCAGGCTTCTTTCCAAAGGGCGAGTTGGGCCCCACAGCATCTTGCTTCCAGCTCTTTGGGAAGCTAAGAAACAACTCGCTCTGCACAGTGCTCTTACAGCCTACCGGGAACATCTCTTCCAAAGGCCTGTGAAACGCAGTTTCTTTGCAGGCCTGATCTGGCTGAAGTAGGACTTCTGCTCTGGGTGTGCTACTTTGCCCTAGAGCTGAAAGGCACAACGTGCAGGCTTCTTTCCAAAGGGCGAGTTGGGCCCCACAGCATCTTGCTTCCAGCTCTTTGGGAAGCTAAGAAACAACTCGCTCTGCACAGTGCTCTTACAGCCTACCGGGAACATCTCTTCCAAAGGCCTGTGAAACGCAGTTTCTTTGCAGGCCTGATCTGGCTGAAGTAGGACTTCTGCTCTGGGTGTGCTACTTTGCCCTAGAGCTGAAAGGCACAACGTGCAGGCTTCTTTCCAAAGGGCGAGTTGGGCCCCACAGCATCTTGCTTCCAGCTCTTTGGGAAGCTAAGAAACAACTCGCTCTGCACAGTGCTCTTACAGCCTACCGGGAACATCTCTTCCAAAGGCCTGTGAAACGCAGTTTCTTTGCAGGCCTGATCTGGCTGAAGTAGGACTTCTGCTCTGGGTGTGCTACTTTGCCCTAGAGCTGAAAGGCACAACGTGCAGGCTTCTTTCCAAAGGGCGAGTTGGGCCCCACAGCATCTTGCTTCCAGCTCTTTGGGAAGCTAAGAAACAACTCGCTCTGCACAGTGCTCTTACAGCCTATCGGGAACATCTCTTCCAAAGGCCTGTGAAACGCAGTTTCTTTGCAGGCCTGATCTGGCTGAAGTAGGACTTCTGCTCTGGGTGTGCTACTTTGCCCTAGAGCTGAAAGGCACAACGTGCAGGCTTCTTTCCAAAGGGCGAGTTGGGCCCCACAGCATCTTGCTTCCAGCTCTTTGGGAAGCTAAGAAACAACTCGCTCTGCACAGTGCTCTTACAGCCTACCGGGAACATCTCTTCCAAAGGCCTGTGAAACGCAGTTTCTTTGCAGGCCTGATCTGGCTGAAGTAGGACTTCTGCTCTGGGTGTGCTACTTTGCCCTAGAGCTGAAAGGCACAACGTGCAGGCTTCTTTCCAAAGGGCGAGTTGGGCCCCACAGCATCTTGCTTCCAGCTCTTTGGGAAGCTAAGAAACAACTCGCTCTGCACAGTGCTCTTACAGCCTAGTGGGAACATCTCTTCCAAAGGCCTGTGAAACGCAGTTTCTTTGCAGGCCTGATCTGGCTGAAGTAGGACTTCTGCTCTGGGTGTGCTACTTTGCCCTAGAGCTGAAAGGCACAACGTGCAGGCTTCTTTCCAAAGGGCGAGTTGGGCCCCACAGCATCTTGCTTCCAGCTCTTTGGGAAGCTAAGAAACAACTCGCTCTGCACAGTGCTCTTACAGCCTAGTGGGAACATCTCTTCCAAAGGCCTGTGAAACGCAGTTTCTTTGCAGGCCTGATCTGGCTGAAGTAGGACTTCTGCTCTGGGTGTGCTACTTTGCCCTAGAGCTGAAAGGCACAACGTGCAGGCTTCTTTCCAAAGGGCGAGTTGGGCCCCACAGCATCTTGCTTCCAGCTCTTTGGGAAGCTAAGAAACAACTCGCTCTGCACAGTGCTCTTACAGCCTACCGGGAACATCTCTTCCAAAGGCCTGTGAAACGCAGTTTCTTTGCAGGCCTGATCTGGCTGAAGTAGGACTTCTGCTCTGGGTGTGCTACTTTGCCCTAGAGCTGAAAGGCACAACGTGCAGGCTTCTTTCCAAAGGGCGAGTTGGGCCCCACAGCATCTTGCTTCCAGCTCTTTGGGAAGCTAAGAAACAACTCGCTCTGCACAGTGCTCTTACAGCCTACCGGGAACATCTCTTCCAAAGGCCTGTGAAACGCAGTTTCTTTGCAGGCCTGATCTGGCTGAAGTAGGACTTCTGCTCTGGGTGTGCTACTTTGCCCTAGAGCTGAAAGGCACAACGTGCAGGCTTCTTTCCAAAGGGCGAGTTGGGCCCCACAGCATCTTGCTTCCAGCTCTTTGGGAAGCTAAGAAACAACTCGCTCTGCACAGTGCTCTTACAGCCTACCGGGAACATCTCTTCCAAAGGCCTGTGAAACGCAGTTTCTTTGCAGGCCTGATCTGGCTGAAGTAGGACTTCTGCTCTGGGTGTGCTACTTTGCCCTAGAGCTGAAAGGCACAACGTGCAGGCTTCTTTCCAAAGGGCGAGTTGGGCCCCACAGCATCTTGCTTCCAGCTCTTTGGGAAGCTAAGAAACAACTCGCTCTGCACAGTGCTCTTACAGCCTACCGGGAACATCTCTTCCAAAGGCCTGTGAAACGCAGTTTCTTTGCAGGCCTGATCTGGCTGAAGTAGGACTTCTGCTCTGGGTGTGCTACTTTGCCCTAGAGCTGAAAGGCACAACGTGCAGGCTTCTTTCCAAAGGGCGAGTTGGGCCCCACAGCATCTTGCTTCCAGCTCTTTGGGAAGCTAAGAAACAACTCGCTCTGCACAGTGCTCTTACAGCCTAGTGGGAACATCTCTTCCAAAGGCCTGTGAAACGCAGTTTCTTTGCAGGCCTGATCTGGCTGAAGTAGGACTTCTGCTCTGGGTGTGCTACTTTGCCCTAGAGCTGAAAGGCACAACGTGCAGGCTTCTTTCCAAAGGGCGAGTTGGGCCCCACAGCATCTTGCTTCCAGCTCTTTGGGAAGCTAAGAAACAACTCGCTCTGCACAGTGCTCTTACAGCCTACCGGGAACATCTCTTCCAAAGGCCTGTGAAACGCAGTTTCTTTGCAGGCCTGATCTGGCTGAAGTAGGACTTCTGCTCTGGGTGTGCTACTTTGCCCTAGAGCTGAAAGGCACAACGTGCAGGCTTCTTTCCAAAGGGCGAGTTGGGCCCCACAGCATCTTGCTTCCAGCTCTTTGGGAAGCTAAGAAACAACTCGCTCTGCACAGTGCTCTTACAGCCTACCGGGAACATCTCTTCCAAAGGCCTGTGAAACGCAGTTTCTTTGCAGGCCTGATCTGGCTGAAGTAGGACTTCTGCTCTGGGTGTGCTACTTTGCCCTAGAGCTGAAAGGCACAACGTGCAGGCTTCTTTCCAAAGGGCGAGTTGGGCCCCACAGCATCTTGCTTCCAGCTCTTTGGGAAGCTAAGAAACAACTCGCTCTGCACAGTGCTCTTACAGCCTAGTGGGAACATCTCTTCCAAAGGCCTGTGAAACGCAGTTTCTTTGCAGGCCTGATCTGGCTGAAGTAGGACTTCTGCTCTGGGTGTGCTACTTTGCCCTAGAGCTGAAAGGCACAACGTGCAGGCTTCTTTCCAAAGGGCGAGTTGGGCCCCACAGCATCTTGCTTCCAGCTCTTTGGGAAGCTAAGAAACAACTCGCTCTGCACAGTGCTCTTACAGCCTACCGGGAACATCTCTTCCAAAGGCCTGTGAAACGCAGTTTCTTTGCAGGCCTGATCTGGCTGAAGTAGGACTTCTGCTCTGGGTGTGCTACTTTGCCCTAGAGCTGAAAGGCACAACGTGCAGGCTTCTTTCCAAAGGGCGAGTTGGGCCCCACAGCATCTTGCTTCCAGCTCTTTGGGAAGCTAAGAAACAACTCGCTCTGCACAGTGCTCTTACAGCCTACCGGGAACATCTCTTCCAAAGGCCTGTGAAACGCAGTTTCTTTGCAGGCCTGATCTGGCTGAAGTAGGACTTCTGCTCTGGGTGTGCTACTTTGCCCTAGAGCTGAAAGGCACAACGTGCAGGCTTCTTTCCAAAGGGCGAGTTGGGCCCCACAGCATCTTGCTTCCAGCTCTTTGGGAAGCTAAGAAACAACTCGCTCTGCACAGTGCTCTTACAGCCTACCGGGAACATCTCTTCCAAAGGCCTGTGAAACGCAGTTTCTTTGCAGGCCTGATCTGGCTGAAGTAGGACTTCTGCTCTGGGTGTGCTACTTTGCCCTAGAGCTGAAAGGCACAACGTGCAGGCTTCTTTCCAAAGGGCGAGTTGGGCCCCACAGCATCTTGCTTCCAGCTCTTTGGGAAGCTAAGAAACAACTCGCTCTGCACAGTGCTCTTACAGCCTACCGGGAACATCTCTTCCAAAGGCCTGTGAAACGCAGTTTCTTTGCAGGCCTGATCTGGCTGAAGTAGGACTTCTGCTCTGGGTGTGCTACTTTGCCCTAGAGCTGAAAGGCACAACGTGCAGGCTTCTTTCCAAAGGGCGAGTTGGGCCCCACAGCATCTTGCTTCCAGCTCTTTGGGAAGCTAAGAAACAACTCGCTCTGCACAGTGCTCTTACAGCCTACCGGGAACATCTCTTCCAAAGGCCTGTGAAACGCAGTTTCTTTGCAGGCCTGATCTGGCTGAAGTAGGACTTCTGCTCTGGGTGTGCTACTTTGCCCTAGAGCTGAAAGGCACAACGTGCAGGCTTCTTTCCAAAGGGCGAGTTGGGCCCCACAGCATCTTGCTTCCAGCTCTTTGGGAAGCTAAGAAACAACTCGCTCTGCACAGTGCTCTTACAGCCTACCGGGAACATCTCTTCCAAAGGCCTGTGAAACGCAGTTTCTTTGCAGGCCTGATCTGGCTGAAGTAGGACTTCTGCTCTGGGTGTGCTACTTTGCCCTAGAGCTGAAAGGCACAACGTGCAGGCTTCTTTCCAAAGGGCGAGTTGGGCCCCACAGCATCTTGCTTCCAGCTCTTTGGGAAGCTAAGAAACAACTCGCTCTGCACAGTGCTCTTACAGCCTACTGGGAACATCTCTTCCAAAGGCCTGTGAAACGCAGTTTCTTTGCAGGCCTGATCTGGCTGAAGTAGGACTTCTGCTCTGGGTGTGCTACTTTGCCCTAGAGCTGAAAGGCACAACGTGCAGGCTTCTTTCCAAAGGGCGAGTTGGGCCCCACAGCATCTTGCTTCCAGCTCTTTGGGAAGCTAAGAAACAACTCGCTCTGCACAGTGCTCTTACAGCCTACCGGGAACATCTCTTCCAAAGGCCTGTGAAACGCAGTTTCTTTGCAGGCCTGATCTGGCTGAAGTAGGACTTCTGCTCTGGGTGTGCTACTTTGCCCTAGAGCTGA
Source organism: Equus przewalskii (assembly GCF_037783145.1). Classification (NCBI taxonomy): domain Eukaryota; kingdom Metazoa; phylum Chordata; class Mammalia; order Perissodactyla; family Equidae; genus Equus; species Equus przewalskii. The sequence goes on from NW_027228340.1 coordinate 188,181, forward strand.
AAGGCACAACGTGCAGGCTTCTTTCCAAAGGGCGAGTTGGGCCCCACAGCATCTTGCTTCCAGCTCTTTGGGAAGCTAAGAAACAACTCGCTCTGCACAGTGCTCTTACAGCCTACCGGGAACATCTCTTCCAAAGGCCTGTGAAACGCAGTTTCTTTGCAGGCCTGATCTGGCTGAAGTAGGACTTCTGCTCTGGGTGTGCTACTTTGCCCTAGAGCTGAAAGGCACAACGTGCAGGCTTCTTTCCAAAGGGCGAGTTGGGCCCCACAGCATCTTGCTTCCAGCTCTTTGGGAAGCTAAGAAACAACTCGCTCTGCACAGTGCTCTTACAGCCTACCGGGAACATCTCTTCCAAAGGCCTGTGAAACGCAGTTTCTTTGCAGGCCTGATCTGGCTGAAGTAGGACTTCTGCTCTGGGTGTGCTACTTTGCCCTAGAGCTGAAAGGCACAACGTGCAGGCTTCTTTCCAAAGGGCGAGTTGGGCCCCACAGCATCTTGCTTCCAGCTCTTTGGGAAGCTAAGAAACAACTCGCTCTGCACAGTGCTCTTACAGCCTACCGGGAACATCTCTTCCAAAGGCCTGTGAAACGCAGTTTCTTTGCAGGCCTGATCTGGCTGAAGTAGGACTTCTGCTCTGGGTGTGCTACTTTGCCCTAGAGCTGAAAGGCACAACGTGCAGGCTTCTTTCCAAAGGGCGAGTTGGGCCCCACAGCATCTTGCTTCCAGCTCTTTGGGAAGCTAAGAAACAACTCGCTCTGCACAGTGCTCTTACAGCCTACCGGGAACATCTCTTCCAAAGGCCTGTGAAACGCAGTTTCTTTGCAGGCCTGATCTGGCTGAAGTAGGACTTCTGCTCTGGGTGTGCTACTTTGCCCTAGAGCTGAAAGGCACAACGTGCAGGCTTCTTTCCAAAGGGCGAGTTGGGCCCCACAGCATCTTGCTTCCAGCTCTTTGGGAAGCTAAGAAACAACTCGCTCTGCACAGTGCTCTTACAGCCTACCGGGAACATCTCTTCCAAAGGCCTGTGAAACGCAGTTTCTTTGCAGGCCTGATCTGGCTGAAGTAGGACTTCTGCTCTGGGTGTGCTACTTTGCCCTAGAGCTGAAAGGCACAACGTGCAGGCTTCTTTCCAAAGGGCGAGTTGGGCCCCACAGCATCTTGCTTCCAGCTCTTTGGGAAGCTAAGAAACAACTCGCTCTGCACAGTGCTCTTACAGCCTATCGGGAACATCTCTTCCAAAGGCCTGTGAAACGCAGTTTCTTTGCAGGCCTGATCTGGCTGAAGTAGGACTTCTGCTCTGGGTGTGCTACTTTGCCCTAGAGCTGAAAGGCACAACGTGCAGGCTTCTTTCCAAAGGGCGAGTTGGGCCCCACAGCATCTTGCTTCCAGCTCTTTGGGAAGCTAAGAAACAACTCGCTCTGCACAGTGCTCTTACAGCCTAGTGGGAACATCTCTTCCAAAGGCCTGTGAAACGCAGTTTCTTTGCAGGCCTGATCTGGCTGAAGTAGGACTTCTGCTCTGGGTGTGCTACTTTGCCCTAGAGCTGAAAGGCACAACGTGCAGGCTTCTTTCCAAAGGGCGAGTTGGGCCCCACAGCATCTTGCTTCCAGCTCTTTGGGAAGCTAAGAAACAACTCGCTCTGCACAGTGCTCTTACAGCCTAGTGGGAACATCTCTTCCAAAGGCCTGTGAAACGCAGTTTCTTTGCAGGCCTGATCTGGCTGAAGTAGGACTTCTGCTCTGGGTGTGCTACTTTGCCCTAGAGCTGAAAGGCACAACGTGCAGGCTTCTTTCCAAAGGGCGAGTTGGGCCCCACAGCATCTTGCTTCCAGCTCTTTGGGAAGCTAAGAAACAACTCGCTCTGCACAGTGCTCTTACAGCCTACCGGGAACATCTCTTCCAAAGGCCTGTGAAACGCAGTTTCTTTGCAGGCCTGATCTGGCTGAAGTAGGACTTCTGCTCTGGGTGTGCTACTTTGCCCTAGAGCTGAAAGGCACAACGTGCAGGCTTCTTTCCAAAGGGCGAGTTGGGCCCCACAGCATCTTGCTTCCAGCTCTTTGGGAAGCTAAGAAACAACTCGCTCTGCACAGTGCTCTTACAGCCTACCGGGAACATCTCTTCCAAAGGCCTGTGAAACGCAGTTTCTTTGCAGGCCTGATCTGGCTGAAGTAGGACTTCTGCTCTGGGTGTGCTACTTTGCCCTAGAGCTGAAAGGCACAACGTGCAGGCTTCTTTCCAAAGGGCGAGTTGGGCCCCACAGCATCTTGCTTCCAGCTCTTTGGGAAGCTAAGAAACAACTCGCTCTGCACAGTGCTCTTACAGCCTACCGGGAACATCTCTTCCAAAGGCCTGTGAAACGCAGTTTCTTTGCAGGCCTGATCTGGCTGAAGTAGGACTTCTGCTCTGGGTGTGCTACTTTGCCCTAGAGCTGAAAGGCACAACGTGCAGGCTTCTTTCCAAAGGGCGAGTTGGGCCCCACAGCATCTTGCTTCCAGCTCTTTGGGAAGCTAAGAAACAACTCGCTCTGCACAGTGCTCTTACAGCCTACCGGGAACATCTCTTCCAAAGGCCTGTGAAACGCAGTTTCTTTGCAGGCCTGATCTGGCTGAAGTAGGACTTCTGCTCTGGGTGTGCTACTTTGCCCTAGAGCTGAAAGGCACAACGTGCAGGCTTCTTTCCAAAGGGCGAGTTGGGCCCCACAGCATCTTGCTTCCAGCTCTTTGGGAAGCTAAGAAACAACTCGCTCTGCACAGTGCTCTTACAGCCTACCGGGAACATCTCTTCCAAAGGCCTGTGAAACGCAGTTTCTTTGCAGGCCTGATCTGGCTGAAGTAGGACTTCTGCTCTGGGTGTGCTACTTTGCCCTAGAGCTGAAAGGCACAACGTGCAGGCTTCTTTCCAAAGGGCGAGTTGGGCCCCACAGCATCTTGCTTCCAGCTCTTTGGGAAGCTAAGAAACAACTCGCTCTGCACAGTGCTCTTACAGCCTACCGGGAACATCTCTTCCAAAGGCCTGTGAAACGCAGTTTCTTTGCAGGCCTGATCTGGCTGAAGTAGGACTTCTGCTCTGGGTGTGCTACTTTGCCCTAGAGCTGAAAGGCACAACGTGCAGGCTTCTTTCCAAAGGGCGAGTTGGGCCCCACAGCATCTTGCTTCCAGCTCTTTGGGAAGCTAAGAAACAACTCGCTCTGCACAGTGCTCTTACAGCCTAGTGGGAACATCTCTTCCAAAGGCCTGTGAAACGCAGTTTCTTTGCAGGCCTGATCTGGCTGAAGTAGGACTTCTGCTCTGGGTGTGCTACTTTGCCCTAGAGCTGAAAGGCACAACGTGCAGGCTTCTTTCCAAAGGGCGAGTTGGGCCCCACAGCATCTTGCTTCCAGCTCTTTGGGAAGCTAAGAAACAACTCGCTCTGCACAGTGCTCTTACAGCCTACCGGGAACATCTCTTCCAAAGGCCTGTGAAACGCAGTTTCTTTGCAGGCCTGATCTGGCTGAAGTAGGACTTCTGCTCTGGGTGTGCTACTTTGCCCTAGAGCTGAAAGGCACAACGTGCAGGCTTCTTTCCAAAGGGCGAGTTGGGCCCCACAGCATCTTGCTTCCAGCTCTTTGGGAAGCTAAGAAACAACTCGCTCTGCACAGTGCTCTTACAGCCTACCGGGAACATCTCTTCCAAAGGCCTGTGAAACGCAGTTTCTTTGCAGGCCTGATCTGGCTGAAGTAGGACTTCTGCTCTGGGTGTGCTACTTTGCCCTAGAGCTGAAAGGCACAACGTGCAGGCTTCTTTCCAAAGGGCGAGTTGGGCCCCACAGCATCTTGCTTCCAGCTCTTTGGGAAGCTAAGAAACAACTCGCTCTGCACAGTGCTCTTACAGCCTACCGGGAACATCTCTTCCAAAGGCCTGTGAAACGCAGTTTCTTTGCAGGCCTGATCTGGCTGAAGTAGGACTTCTGCTCTGGGTGTGCTACTTTGCCCTAGAGCTGAAAGGCACAACGTGCAGGCTTCTTTCCAAAGGGCGAGTTGGGCCCCACAGCATCTTGCTTCCAGCTCTTTGGGAAGCTAAGAAACAACTCGCTCTGCACAGTGCTCTTACAGCCTACCGGGAACATCTCTTCCAAAGGCCTGTGAAACGCAGTTTCTTTGCAGGCCTGATCTGGCTGAAGTAGGACTTCTGCTCTGGGTGTGCTACTTTGCCCTAGAGCTGAAAGGCACAACGTGCAGGCTTCTTTCCAAAGGGCGAGTTGGGCCCCACAGCATCTTGCTTCCAGCTCTTTGGGAAGCTAAGAAACAACTCGCTCTGCACAGTGCTCTTACAGCCTACCGGGAACATCTCTTCCAAAGGCCTGTGAAACGCAGTTTCTTTGCAGGCCTGATCTGGCTGAAGTAGGACTTCTGCTCTGGGTGTGCTACTTTGCCCTAGAGCTGAAAGGCACAACGTGCAGGCTTCTTTCCAAAGGGCGAGTTGGGCCCCACAGCATCTTGCTTCCAGCTCTTTGGGAAGCTAAGAAACAACTCGCTCTGCACAGTGCTCTTACAGCCTACCGGGAACATCTCTTCCAAAGGCCTGTGAAACGCAGTTTCTTTGCAGGCCTGATCTGGCTGAAGTAGGACTTCTGCTCTGGGTGTGCTACTTTGCCCTAGAGCTGAAAGGCACAACGTGCAGGCTTCTTTCCAAAGGGCGAGTTGGGCCCCACAGCATCTTGCTTCCAGCTCTTTGGGAAGCTAAGAAACAACTCGCTCTGCACAGTGCTCTTACAGCCTACCGGGAACATCTCTTCCAAAGGCCTGTGAAACGCAGTTTCTTTGCAGGCCTGATCTGGCTGAAGTAGGACTTCTGCTCTGGGTGTGCTACTTTGCCCTAGAGCTGAAAGGCACAACGTGCAGGCTTCTTTCCAAAGGGCGAGTTGGGCCCCACAGCATCTTGCTTCCAGCTCTTTGGGAAGCTAAGAAACAACTCGCTCTGCACAGTGCTCTTACAGCCTAGTGGGAACATCTCTTCCAAAGGCCTGTGAAACGCAGTTTCTTTGCAGGCCTGATCTGGCTGAAGTAGGACTTCTGCTCTGGGTGTGCTACTTTGCCCTAGAGCTGAAAGGCACAACGTGCAGGCTTCTTTCCAAAGGGCGAGTTGGGCCCCACAGCATCTTGCTTCCAGCTCTTTGGGAAGCTAAGAAACAACTCGCTCTGCACAGTGCTCTTACAGCCTAGTGGGAACATCTCTTCCAAAGGCCTGTGAAACGCAGTTTCTTTGCAGGCCTGATCTGGCTGAAGTAGGACTTCTGCTCTGGGTGTGCTACTTTGCCCTAGAGCTGAAAGGCACAACGTGCAGGCTTCTTTCCAAAGGGCGAGTTGGGCCCCACAGCATCTTGCTTCCAGCTCTTTGGGAAGCTAAGAAACAACTCGCTCTGCACAGTGCTCTTACAGCCTACCGGGAACATCTCTTCCAAAGGCCTGTGAAACGCAGTTTCTTTGCAGGCCTGATCTGGCTGAAGTAGGACTTCTGCTCTGGGTGTGCTACTTTGCCCTAGAGCTGAAAGGCACAACGTGCAGGCTTCTTTCCAAAGGGCGAGTTGGGCCCCACAGCATCTTGCTTCCAGCTCTTTGGGAAGCTAAGAAACAACTCGCTCTGCACAGTGCTCTTACAGCCTACCGGGAACATCTCTTCCAAAGGCCTGTGAAACGCAGTTTCTTTGCAGGCCTGATCTGGCTGAAGTAGGACTTCTGCTCTGGGTGTGCTACTTTGCCCTAGAGCTGAAAGGCACAACGTGCAGGCTTCTTTCCAAAGGGCGAGTTGGGCCCCACAGCATCTTGCTTCCAGCTCTTTGGGAAGCTAAGAAACAACTCGCTCTGCACAGTGCTCTTACAGCCTACCGGGAACATCTCTTCCAAAGGCCTGTGAAACGCAGTTTCTTTGCAGGCCTGATCTGGCTGAAGTAGGACTTCTGCTCTGGGTGTGCTACTTTGCCCTAGAGCTGAAAGGCACAACGTGCAGGCTTCTTTCCAAAGGGCGAGTTGGGCCCCACAGCATCTTGCTTCCAGCTCTTTGGGAAGCTAAGAAACAACTCGCTCTGCACAGTGCTCTTACAGCCTAGTGGGAACATCTCTTCCAAAGGCCTGTGAAACGCAGTTTCTTTGCAGGCCTGATCTGGCTGAAGTAGGACTTCTGCTCTGGGTGTGCTACTTTGCCCTAGAGCTGAAAGGCACAACGTGCAGGCTTCTTTCCAAAGGGCGAGTTGGGCCCCACAGCATCTTGCTTCCAGCTCTTTGGGAAGCTAAGAAACAACTCGCTCTGCACAGTGCTCTTACAGCCTACCGGGAACATCTCTTCCAAAGGCCTGTGAAACGCAGTTTCTTTGCAGGCCTGATCTGGCTGAAGTAGGACTTCTGCTCTGGGTGTGCTACTTTGCCCTAGAGCTGAAAGGCACAACGTGCAGGCTTCTTTCCAAAGGGCGAGTTGGGCCCCACAGCATCTTGCTTCCAGCTCTTTGGGAAGCTAAGAAACAACTCGCTCTGCACAGTGCTCTTACAGCCTACCGGGAACATCTCTTCCAAAGGCCTGTGAAACGCAGTTTCTTTGCAGGCCTGATCTGGCTGAAGTAGGACTTCTGCTCTGGGTGTGCTACTTTGCCCTAGAGCTGAAAGGCACAACGTGCAGGCTTCTTTCCAAAGGGCGAGTTGGGCCCCACAGCATCTTGCTTCCAGCTCTTTGGGAAGCTAAGAAACAACTCGCTCTGCACAGTGCTCTTACAGCCTACCGGGAACATCTCTTCCAAAGGCCTGTGAAACGCAGTTTCTTTGCAGGCCTGATCTGGCTGAAGTAGGACTTCTGCTCTGGGTGTGCTACTTTGCCCTAGAGCTGAAAGGCACAACGTGCAGGCTTCTTTCCAAAGGGCGAGTTGGGCCCCACAGCATCTTGCTTCCAGCTCTTTGGGAAGCTAAGAAACAACTCGCTCTGCACAGTGCTCTTACAGCCTACCGGGAACATCTCTTCCAAAGGCCTGTGAAACGCAGTTTCTTTGCAGGCCTGATCTGGCTGAAGTAGGACTTCTGCTCTGGGTGTGCTACTTTGCCCTAGAGCTGAAAGGCACAACGTGCAGGCTTCTTTCCAAAGGGCGAGTTGGGCCCCACAGCATCTTGCTTCCAGCTCTTTGGGAAGCTAAGAAACAACTCGCTCTGCACAGTGCTCTTACAGCCTACCGGGAACATCTCTTCCAAAGGCCTGTGAAACGCAGTTTCTTTGCAGGCCTGATCTGGCTGAAGTAGGACTTCTGCTCTGGGTGTGCTACTTTGCCCTAGAGCTGAAAGGCACAACGTGCAGGCTTCTTTCCAAAGGGCGAGTTGGGCCCCACAGCATCTTGCTTCCAGCTCTTTGGGAAGCTAAGAAACAACTCGCTCTGCACAGTGCTCTTACAGCCTACCGGGAACATCTCTTCCAAAGGCCTGTGAAACGCAGTTTCTTTGCAGGCCTGATCTGGCTGAAGTAGGACTTCTGCTCTGGGTGTGCTACTTTGCCCTAGAGCTGAAAGGCACAACGTGCAGGCTTCTTTCCAAAGGGCGAGTTGGGCCCCACAGCATCTTGCTTCCAGCTCTTTGGGAAGCTAAGAAACAACTCGCTCTGCACAGTGCTCTTACAGCCTATCGGGAACATCTCTTCCAAAGGCCTGTGAAACGCAGTTTCTTTGCAGGCCTGATCTGGCTGAAGTAGGACTTCTGCTCTGGGTGTGCTACTTTGCCCTAGAGCTGAAAGGCACAACGTGCAGGCTTCTTTCCAAAGGGCGAGTTGGGCCCCACAGCATCTTGCTTCCAGCTCTTTGGGAAGCTAAGAAACAACTCGCTCTGCACAGTGCTCTTACAGCCTAGTGGGAACATCTCTTCCAAAGGCCTGTGAAACGCAGTTTCTTTGCAGGCCTGATCTGGCTGAAGTAGGACTTCTGCTCTGGGTGTGCTACTTTGCCCTAGAGCTGAAAGGCACAACGTGCAGGCTTCTTTCCAAAGGGCGAGTTGGGCCCCACAGCATCTTGCTTCCAGCTCTTTGGGAAGCTAAGAAACAACTCGCTCTGCACAGTGCTCTTACAGCCTACCGGGAACATCTCTTCCAAAGGCCTGTGAAACGCAGTTTCTTTGCAGGCCTGATCTGGCTGAAGTAGGACTTCTGCTCTGGGTGTGCTACTTTGCCCTAGAGCTGAAAGGCACAACGTGCAGGCTTCTTTCCAAAGGGCGAGTTGGGCCCCACAGCATCTTGCTTCCAGCTCTTTGGGAAGCTAAGAAACAACTCGCTCTGCACAGTGCTCTTACAGCCTACCGGGAACATCTCTTCCAAAGGCCTGTGAAACGCAGTTTCTTTGCAGGCCTGATCTGGCTGAAGTAGGACTTCTGCTCTGGGTGTGCTACTTTGCCCTAGAGCTGAAAGGCACAACGTGCAGGCTTCTTTCCAAAGGGCGAGTTGGGCCCCACAGCATCTTGCTTCCAGCTCTTTGGGAAGCTAAGAAACAACTCGCTCTGCACAGTGCTCTTACAGCCTACCGGGAACATCTCTTCCAAAGGCCTGTGAAACGCAGTTTCTTTGCAGGCCTGATCTGGCTGAAGTAGGACTTCTGCTCTGGGTGTGCTACTTTGCCCTAGAGCTGAAAGGCACAACGTGCAGGCTTCTTTCCAAAGGGCGAGTTGGGCCCCACAGCATCTTGCTTCCAGCTCTTTGGGAAGCTAAGAAACAACTCGCTCTGCACAGTGCTCTTACAGCCTACCGGGAACATCTCTTCCAAAGGCCTGTGAAACGCAGTTTCTTTGCAGGCCTGATCTGGCTGAAGTAGGACTTCTGCTCTGGGTGTGCTACTTTGCCCTAGAGCTGAAAGGCACAACGTGCAGGCTTCTTTCCAAAGGGCGAGTTGGGCCCCACAGCATCTTGCTTCCAGCTCTTTGGGAAGCTAAGAAACAACTCGCTCTGCACAGTGCTCTTACAGCCTACTGGGAACATCTCTTCCAAAGGCCTGTGAAACGCAGTTTCTTTGCAGGCCTGATCTGGCTGAAGTAGGACTTCTGCTCTGGGTGTGCTACTTTGCCCTAGAGCTGAAAGGCACAACGTGCAGGCTTCTTTCCAAAGGGCGAGTTGGGCCCCACAGCATCTTGCTTCCAGCTCTTTGGGAAGCTAAGAAACAACTCGCTCTGCACAGTGCTCTTACAGCCTACCGGGAACATCTCTTCCAAAGGCCTGTGAAACGCAGTTTCTTTGCAGGCCTGATCTGGCTGAAGTAGGACTTCTGCTCTGGGTGTGCTACTTTGCCCTAGAGCTGAAAGGCACAACGTGCAGGCTTCTTTCCAAAGGGCGAGTTGGGCCCCACAGCATCTTGCTTCCAGCTCTTTGGGAAGCTAAGAAACAACTCGCTCTGCACAGTGCTCTTACAGCCTACCGGGAACATCTCTTCCAAAGGCCTGTGAAACGCAGTTTCTTTGCAGGCCTGATCTGGCTGAAGTAGGACTTCTGCTCTGGGTGTGCTACTTTGCCCTAGAGCTGAAAGGCACAACGTGCAGGCTTCTTTCCAAAGGGCGAGTTGGGCCCCACAGCATCTTGCTTCCAGCTCTTTGGGAAGCTAAGAAACAACTCGCTCTGCACAGTGCTCTTACAGCCTACCGGGAACATCTCTTCCAAAGGCCTGTGAAACGCAGTTTCTTTGCAGGCCTGATCTGGCTGAAGTAGGACTTCTGCTCTGGGTGTGCTACTTTGCCCTAGAGCTGAAAGGCACAACGTGCAGGCTTCTTTCCAAAGGGCGAGTTGGGCCCCACAGCATCTTGCTTCCAGCTCTTTGGGAAGCTAAGAAACAACTCGCTCTGCACAGTGCTCTTACAGCCTAGTGGGAACATCTCTTCCAAAGGCCTGTGAAACGCAGTTTCTTTGCAGGCCTGATCTGGCTGAAGTAGGACTTCTGCTCTGGGTGTGCTACTTTGCCCTAGAGCTGAAAGGCACAACGTGCAGGCTTCTTTCCAAAGGGCGAGTTGGGCCCCACAGCATCTTGCTTCCAGCTCTTTGGGAAGCTAAGAAACAACTCGCTCTGCACAGTGCTCTTACAGCCTACCGGGAACATCTCTTCCAAAGGCCTGTGAAACGCAGTTTCTTTGCAGGCCTGATCTGGCTGAAGTAGGACTTCTGCTCTGGGTGTGCTACTTTGCCCTAGAGCTGAAAGGCACAACGTGCAGGCTTCTTTCCAAAGGGCGAGTTGGGCCCCACAGCATCTTGCTTCCAGCTCTTTGGGAAGCTAAGAAACAACTCGCTCTGCACAGTGCTCTTACAGCCTACTGGGAACATCTCTTCCAAAGGCCTGTGAAACGCAGTTTCTTTGCAGGCCTGATCTGGCTGAAGTAGGACTTCTGCTCTGGGTGTGCTACTTTGCCCTAGAGCTGAAAGGCACAACGTGCAGGCTTCTTTCCAAACGGCGAGTTGGGCCCCACAGCATCTTGCTTCCAGCTCTTTGGGAAGCTAAGAAACAACTCGCTCTGCACAGTGCTCTTACAGCCCACCGGGAACATCTCTTCCAAAGGCCTGTGAAACGCAGTTTCTTTGCAGGCCTGATCTGGCTGAAGTAGGACTTCTGCTCTGGGTGTGCTACTTTGCCCTAGAGCTGAAAGGCACAACGTGCAGGCTTCTTTCCAAAGGGCGAGTTGGGCCCCACAGCATCTTGCTTCCAGCTCTTTGGGAAGCTAAGAAACAACTCGCTCTGCACAGTGCTCTTACAGCCTACCGGGAACATCTCTTCCAAAGGCCTGTGAAACGCAGTTTCTTTGCAGGCCTGATCTGGCTGAAGTAGGACTTCTGCTCTGGGTGTGCTACTTTGCCCTAGAGCTGAAAGGCACAACGTGCAGGCTTCTTTCCAAAGGGCGAGTTGGGCCCCACAGCATCTTGCTTCCAGCTCTTTGGGAAGCTAAGAAACAACTCGCTCTGCACAGTGCTCTTACAGCCTACCGGGAACATCTCTTCCAAAGGCCTGTGAAACGCAGTTTCTTTGCAGGCCTGATCTGGCTGAAGTAGGACTTCTGCTCTGGGTGTGCTACATTGCCCTAGAGCTGAAAGGCACAACGTGCAGGCTTCTTTCCAAAGGGCGAGTTGGGCCCCACAGCATCTTGCTTCCAGCTCTTTGGGAAGCTAAGAAACAACTCGCTCTGCACAGTGCTCTTACAGCCTACCGGGAACATCTCTTCCAAAGCCTGTGAAACGCAGTTTCTTTGCAGGCCTGATCTGGCTGAAGTAGGACTTCTGCTCTGGGTGTGCTACTTTGCCCTAGAGCTGAAAGGCACAACGTGCAGGCTTCTTTCCAAAGGGCGAGTTGGGCCTCACAGCATCTTGCTTCCAGCTCTTTGTGAAGCTAATAAACAACTCGCTCTGCACAGTGCTCTTACAGCCTACCGGGAACATCTCTTCCAAAGGCCTGTGAAACGCAGTTTCTTTGCAGGCCTGATCTGGCTGAAGTAGGACTTCTGCTCTGGGTGTGCTACATTGCCCTAGAGCTGAAAGGAACAACGTGCAGGCTTCTTTCCAAAGGGCGAGTTGGGCCGCACAGCATCTTGCTTCCAGCTCTTCGGGAAGCTAAGAAACAACTCGCTCTGCTCAGTGCTCTTACAGCCTAGTGGGAACATCTCTTCCAAAGGCCTGTGAAACGCAGTTTCTTTGCAGGCCTGATCTGGCTGAAGTAGGACTTCTGCTCTGGGTGTGCTACATTGCCCTAGAGCTGAAAGGTACAACGTGCTGGCTTCTTTTCAAAGGGCGAGTTGGGCCCCACAGCATCTTGCTTCCAGCTCTTTGGGAAGCTAAGAAACAACTCGCTCTGCACAGTGCTCTTACAACCTACCGGGAACATCTCTTCCAAAGGCCTGTGAAACGCAGTTTCTTTGCAGGCCTGATCTGGCTGAAGTAGGACTTCTGCTCTGGGTGTGCTACTTTGCCCTAGAGCTGAAAGGCACAACGTGCAGGCTTCTTTCCAAAGGGCGAGGTGGGCCCCACAGCATCTTGCTTCCAGCTCTTTGGGAAGCTAAGAAACAACTCGCTCTGCACAGTGCTCTTACAGCCTACCGGGAACATCACTTCCAAAGGCCTGTGAAACGCAGTTTCTTTGCAGGCCTGATCTGGCTGAAGTAGGACTTCTGCTCTGGGTGTGCTACATTGCCCTAGAGCTGAAAGGCACAACGTGCAGTCTTCTTTCAAATGGGCGAGTTGGGCCCCACAGCATCTTGCTTCCAGCTCTTTGGGAAGCTAAGAAACAACTCGCTCTGCACAGTGCTCCTACAGCCTACCGGGAGCATCTCTTCCAAAGGGCTGTGAAACGCAGTTTCTTTGCAGGCCTGATCTGGCTGAAGTAGGACTTCTGCTCTGGGTGTGCTACTTTGCCCTAGAGCTGAGAGGCACACCGTGCAGGCTTCTTTCCAAATGGCGAGTTGGGCCCCACAGCATCTTGCTTCCAGCTCTTTAGGAAGCTAAGAAACAACTCGCTCTTCACAGTGCTCTTACAGCCTACTGGGAACATCTCTTCCAAAGGTCTGTGAAACGCAGTTTCTTTGCAGGCCTGATCTGGCTGAAGTAGGACTTCTGCTCTGGGTGTGCTACTTTGCCCTAGAGCTGAAAGCCACAACGTGCAGTCTTCTTTCCAAACGGCGAGTTGGGCCCCACAGCATCTTGCTTCCAGCTCTTTGGGAAGCTAAGAAACAACTCGCTCTGCACAGTGCTCTTACAACCCAACGGGAACATCTCTTCCAAAGGCCTGTGAAACTCAGTTTCTTTGCAGGCCTGATCTGGCTGAAGTAGGACTTCTGCTCTGGGTGTGCTACTTTGCCCTAGAGCTGAAAGGCACAACGTGCAGGCTTCTTTCCAAATGGCGAGTTGGGCCACACAGCATCTTGCTTCCAGCTCTTTGGGAAGCTAAGAAACAACTCGCTCTGCACAGTGCTCTTACAGCCTACCGGGAACATCTCTTCCAAAGGCCTGTGAAACGCAGTTTCTTTGCAGGCCTGATCTGGCTGAAGTAGGACTTCTGCTCTGGGTGTGCTACTTTGCCCTAGAGCTGAAAGGCACAACGTGCAGGCTCCTTTCCAAGGGGCGAGTTGGGCCCCACAGCATCTTGCTTCCAGCTCTTTGGGAAGCAAAGAAACAACTCGCTCTGCACAGTGCTCTTACAGCCTAGTGGGAACATCTCTTCCAAAGGCCTGTGAAACGCAGTTTCTTTGCAGGCCTGATGTGGCTGAAGTAGGACTTCTGCTCTTGGTGTGCTACATTGCCCTAGAGCTGAAAGGCACAACATGCAGTCTTCTTTCCAGAGGGCGAGTTGGGCCCCACAGCATCTTGCTTCCAGCTCTTTGGGAAGCTAAGAAACAACTCGCTCTGCACAGTGCTCTTACAGCCTACCGGGTACATCTCTTCCAAAGGCCTGTGAAACGCAGTTTCTTTGCAGGCCTGATCTGGCTGAAGTAGGACTTCTGCTCTGGGTGTGCTACTTTGCCCTAGAGCTGAAAGGCACACCGTGCAGGCTTCTTTCCAAAGGGCGAGTTGGGCCTCACAGCATTTTGCTTCCAGCTCTTTGGGAAGCTAAGAAACAACTCGCTCTGCACAGTGCTCCTACAGCCTACCGGGAACATCTCTTCCAAAGGGCTGTGAAACGCAGTTTCTTTGCAGGCCTGATCTGGCTGAAGTAGGACTTCTGCTCTGGGTGTGCTACTTTGCCCTAGAGCTGAGAGGCACACCGTGCAGGCTTCTTTCCAAAGGGCGAGTTGGGCCCCACAGCATCTTGCTTCCAGCTCTTTAGGAAGCTAAGAAACAACTCTCTCTTCACAGTGCTCTTACAGCCTACTGGGAACATCTCTTCCAAAGGTCTGTGAAACGCAGTTTCTTTGCAGGCCTGATCTGGCTGAAGTAGGACTTCTGCTCTGGGTGTGCTACTTTGCCCTAGAGCTGAAAGCCACACCGTGCAGTCTTCTTTCCACACGGCGAGTTGGGCCCCACAGCATCTTGCTTCCAGCTCTTTGGGAAGCTAAGAAACAACTCGCTCTGCACAGTGCTCTTACAACCCACCGGGAACATCTCTTCCAAAGGCCTGTGAAACTCAGTTTCTTTGCAGGCCTGATCTGGCTGAAGTAGGACTTCTGCTCTGGGTGTGCTACTTTGCCCTAGAGCTGAAAGGCACAACGTGCAGGCTTCTTTCCAAATGGCGAGTTGGGCCCCACAGCATCTTGCTTCCAGCTCTTTGGGAAGCTAAGAAACAACTCGCTCTGCACAGTGCTCTTACAGCCTACCGGGAACATCTCTTCCAAAGGCCTGTGAAACGCAGTTTCTTTGCAGGCCTGATCTGGCTGAAGTAGGACTTCTGCTCTGGGTGTGCTACATTGCCCTAGAGCTGAAAGGCACACCGTGTAGGCTTCTTTCCAAAGGGCGAGTTGGGCCTCACAGCATCTTGCTTCCAGATCTTTGGGAAGCTGAGAAACAACTCGCTCTGCACAGTGCTCTTACAGCCTACCGGGAACATCTCTTCCAAAGGCCTGTGAAATGCAGTTTCTTTGCAGGCCTGATCTGGCTGAAGTAGGACTTCTGCTCTGGGTGTGCTACATTGCCCTAGAGCTGAAAGGCACAACGTGCAGGCTTCTTTCCAAAGGGCGAGTTGGGCCCCACAGCATCTTGCTTCCAGCTCTTTGGGAAGCTAAGAAACAACTCGCTCTGCACAGTGCTCTTACAGCCTACCGGGAACATCTCTTCCAAAGCCTGTGAAACGCAGTTTCTTTGCAGGCCTGATCTGGCTGAAGTAGGACTTCTGCTCTGGGTGGGCTACATTGCCCTAGAACTGAAAGGCACACCGTGCAGGCTTCTTTCCAAAGGGCGATTTGGGCCTCACAGCATCTTGCTTCCAGCTCTTTGTGAAGCTAATAAACAACTTGCTCTGCACAATGCTCTTACAGCCTACCGGGAACATCTCTTCCAAAGGCCTGTGAAACGCAGTTTCTTTGCAGGCCTGATCTGGCTGAAGTAGGACTTCTGCTCTGGGAGTTCTACATTGCCCTAGAGCTGAAAGGAACACCGTGCAGGCTTCTTTCCAAAGGGCGAGTTGGGCCGCACAGCATCTTGCTTCCAGCTCTTCGGGAAGCTAAGAAACAACTCGCTCTGCTCAGTGCTCTTACAGCCTAGTGGGAACATCTCTTCCAAAGGCCTGTGAAACGCAGTTTCTTTGCAGGCCTGATCTGGCTGAAGTAGGACTTCTGCTCTGGGTGTGCTACATTGCCCTAGAGCTGAAAGGCACAACGTGCAGGCTTCTTTCCAAGGGGCGAGTTGGGCCCCACAGCATCTTGCTTCCAGCTCTTTGGGAAGCTAAGAAACAACTCGCTCTGCACAGTGCTCTTACAGCCTACCGGGAACATCTCTTCCAAAGGCCTGTGAAACGCAGTTTCTTTGCAGGCCTGATCTGGCTGAAGTAGGACTTCTGCTCTGGGTGTGCTACTTTGCCCTAGAGCTGAAAGGCACAACGTGCAGGCTTCTTTCCAAAGGGCGAGTTGCGCCCCACAGCATCTTGCTTCCAGCTCTTTGGGAAGCTAAGAAACAACTCGCTCTGCACAGTGCTCTTACAGCCTACCGGGAACATCTCTTCCAAAGGCCTGTGAAACGCAGTTTCTTTGCAGGCCTGATCTGGCTGAAGTAGGACTTCTGCTCTGGGTGTGCTACTTTGCCCTAGAGCTGAAAGGCACAACGTGCAGGCTTCTTTCCAAAGGGCGAGTTGGGCCCCACAGCATCTTGCTTCCAGCTCTTTGGGAAGCTAAGAAACAACTCGCTCTGCACAGTGCTCTTACAGCCTAGTGGGAACATCTCTTCCAAAGGCCTGTGAAACGCAGTTTCTTTGCAGGCCTGATCTGGCTGAAGTAGGACTTCTGCTCTGCGTGTGCTACTTTGCCCTAGAGCTGAAAGGCACAACGTGCAGGCTTCTTTCCAA
Organism: Equus przewalskii; assembly: GCF_037783145.1. Lineage (NCBI taxonomy): Eukaryota > Metazoa > Chordata > Mammalia > Perissodactyla > Equidae > Equus > Equus przewalskii. The sequence goes on from NW_027228340.1 coordinate 204,119, forward strand.
AGGGCGAGTTGGGCCCCACAGCATCTTGCTTCCAGCTCTTTGGGAAGCTAAGAAACAACTCGCTCTGCACAGTGCTCTTACAGCCTACCGGGAACATCTCTTCCAAAGGCCTGTGAAACGCAGTTTCTTTGCAGGCCTGATCTGGCTGAAGTAGGACTTCTGCTCTTGGTGTGCTACATTGCCCTAGAGCTGAAAGGCACAACGTGCAGGCTTCTTTCCAAAGGGCGAGTTGGGCCCCACAGCATCTTGCTTCCAGCTCTTTGGGAAGCTAAGAAACAACTCGCTCTGCACAGTGCTCTTACAGCCTACCGGGAACATCTCTTCCAAAGGCCTGTGAAACGCAGTTTCTTTGCAGGCCTGATCTGGCTGAAGTAGGACTTCTGCTCTGGGTGTGAAACTTTGCCCTAGAGCTGAAAGGCACAACGTGCAGGCTTCTTTCCAAAGGGCGTGTTGGGCCCCACAGCATCTTGCTTCCAGCTCTTTGGGAAGCTAAGAAACAACTCGCTCTGCACAGTGCTCTTACAGCCTACCGGGAACATCTCTTCCAAAGGCCTGTGAAACGCAGTTTCTTTGCAGGCCTGATCTGGCTGAAGTAGGACTTCTGCTCTGGGTGTGCTACTTTGCCCTAGAGCTGAAAGGCACAACGTGCAGGCTTCTTTCCAAAGGGCGAGTTGGGCCCCACAGCATCATGCTTCCAGCTCTTTGGGAAGCTAAGAAACAACTCGCTCTGCACAGTGCTCTTACAGCCTACCGGGAACATCTCTTCCAAAGGCCTGTGAAACGCAGTTTCTTTGCAGGCCTGATCTGGCTGAAGTAGGACTTCTGCTCTGGGTGTGCTACATTGCCCTAGAGCTGAAAGGCACAACGTGCATGCTTCTTTCCAAAGGCCATTTGGGCCCCACAGCATCTTGCTTCCAGCTCTTTGGGAAGCTAAGAAACAACACGCTCTGCACAGTGCTCTTACAGCCTACCGGGAACATGTCTTCCAAAGGCCTGTGAAACCCAGTTTCTTTGCAGGCCTGATCTGGCTGAAGTAGGACTTCTGCTCTGGGTGTGCTACTTTGCCCTAGAGCTGAAAGGCACAACGTGCAGGCTTCTTTCCAAAGGGCGAGTTGGGCCCCACAGCATCTTGCTTCCAGCTCTTTGGGAAGCTAAGAAACAACTCGCTCTGCACAGTGCTCTTACAGCCTACCGGGAACATCTCTTCCAAAGGCCTGTGAAACGCAGTTTCTTTGCAGGCCTGATCTGGCTGAAGTAGGACTTCTGCTCTTGGTGTGCTACATTGCCCTAGAGCTGAAAGGCACAACGTGCAGGCTTCTTTCCAGAGGGCGAGTTGGGCCCCACAGCATCTTGCTTCCAGCTCTTTGGGAAGCTAAGAAACAACTCGCTCTGCACAGTGCTCTTACAACCTACCGGGAACATCTCTTCCAAAGGCCTGTGAAACGCAGTTTCTTTGCAGGCCTGATCTGGCTGAAGTAGGACTTCTGCTCTGGGTGTGCTACTTTGCCCTAGAGCTGAAAGGCACAACGTGCAGTCTTCTTTCCAAAGGCCGAGTTGGGCCCCACAGCATCTTGCTTCCAGCTCTTTGGGAAGCTAAGAAACAACTCGCTCTGCACAGTGCTCTTACAGCCTAGTGGGAACATCTCTTCCAAAGGCCTGTGAAACGCAGTTTCTTTGCAGGCCTGATCTGGCTGAAGTAGGACTTCTGCTCTGGGTGTGCTACATTGCCCTAGAGCTGAAAGGCACAACGTGCAGGCTTCTTTCCAAAGGGCGAGTTGGGCCCCACAGCATCTTGCTTCCAGCTCTTTGGGAAGCTAAGAAGCAACTCGCTCTGCACAGTGCTCTTACAGCCTAGTGGGAACATCTCTTCCAAAGGCCTGTGAAACGCAGTTTCTTTGCAGGCCTGATCTGGCTGAAGTAGGACTTCTGCTCTGGGTGGGCTACTTTGCCCTAGAGCTGAAAGGCACAACGTGCAGGCTTCTTTCCAGAGGGCGAGTTGGGCCCCACAGCATCTTGCTTCCAGCTCTTTGGGAAGCTAAGAAACAACTCGCTCTTCACAGTGCTCTTACAGCCTACCGGGAACATCTCTTCCAAAGGCCTGTGAAACGCAGTTTCTTTGCAGGCCTGATCTGGCTGTAGTAGGACTTCTGCTCTGGGTGTGCACTTTGCCCTAGAGCTGAAAGGCACAACGTGCAGGCTTCTTTCCAAAGGGCGAGTTGGGCCCCACAGCATCTTGCTTCCAGCTCTTTGGGAAGCTAAGAAACAACTCGCTCTGCACAGTGCTCTTACAGCCTACCGGGAACATCTCTTCCAAAGGCCTGTGAAACGCAGTTTCTTTGCAGGCCTGATCTGGCTGAAGTAGGACTTCTGCTCTGGGTGTGCTACTTTGCCCTAGAGCTGAAAGGCACAACGTGCAGGCTTCTTTCCAAAGGGCGAGTTGGGCCCCACAGCATCTTGCTTCCAGCTCTTTGGGAAGCTAAGAAACAACTCGCTCTGCACAGTGCTCTTACAGCCTACCGGGAACATCTCTTCCAAAGGCCTGTGAAACGCAGTTTCTTTGCAGGCCTGATCTGGCTGAAGTAGGACTTCTGCTCTGGGTGTGCTACTTTGCCCTAGAGCTGAAAGGCACAACGTGCAGGCTCTTTCCAAAGGGCGAGTTGGGCCCCACAGCATCTTGCTTCCAGCTCTTTGGGAAGCTAAGAAACAACTCGCTCTGCACAGTGCTCTTACAGCCTAGTGGGAACATCTCTTCCAAAGGCCTGTGAAACGCAGTTTCTTTGCAGGCCTGATCTGGCTCAAGTAGGACTTCTGCTCTGGGTGTGCTACTTTGCCCTAGAGCTGAAAGGCACAACGTGCAGGCTTCTTTCCAAAGGGCGAGTTGGGCCCCACAGCATCTTGCTTCCAGCTCTTTGGGAAGCTAAGAAACAACTCGCTCTGCACAGTGCTCTTACAGCCTACCGGGAACATCTCTTCCAAAGGCCTGTGAAACGCAGTTTCTTTGCAGGCCTGATCTGGCTGAAGTAGGACTTCTGCTCTGGGTGTGCTACTTTGCCCTAGAGCTGAAAGGCACAACGTGCAGGCTTCTTTCCAAAGGGCGAGTTGGGCCCCACAGCATCTTGCTTCCAGCTCTTTGGGAAGCTAAGAAACAACTCGCTCTGCACAGTGCTCTTACAGCCTACCGGGAACATCTCTTCCAAAGGCCTGTGAAACGCAGTTTCTTTGCAGGCCTGATCTGGCTGAAGTAGGACTTCTGCTCTGGGTGTGCTACTTTGCCCTAGAGCTGAAAGGCACAACGTGCAGGCTTCTTTCCAAAGGGCGAGTTGGGCCCCACAGCATCTTGCTTCCAGCTCTTTGGGAAGCTAAGAAACAACTCGCTCTGCACAGTGCTCTTACAGCCTACCGGGAACATCTCTTCCAAAGGCCTGTGAAACGCAGTTTCTTTGCAGGCCTGATCTGGCTGAAGTAGGACTTCTGCTCTGGGTGTGCTACTTTGCCCTAGAGCTGAAAGGCACAACGTGCAGGCTTCTTTCCAAAGGGCGAGTTGGGCCCCACAGCATCTTGCTTCCAGCTCTTTGGGAAGCTAAGAAACAACTCGCTCTGCACAGTGCTCTTACAGCCTACCGGGAACATCTCTTCCAAAGGCCTGTGAAACGCAGTTTCTTTGCAGGCCTGATCTGGCTGAAGTAGGACTTCTGCTCTGGGTGTGCTACTTTGCCCTAGAGCTGAAAGGCACAACGTGCAGGCTTCTTTCCAAAGGGCGAGTTGGGCCCCACAGCATCTTGCTTCCAGCTCTTTGGGAAGCTAAGAAACAACTCGCTCTGCACAGTGCTCTTACAGCCTAGTGGGAACATCTCTTCCAAAGGCCTGTGAAACGCAGTTTCTTTGCAGGCCTGATCTGGCTGAAGTAGGACTTCTGCTCTGGGTGTGCTACTTTGCCCTAGAGCTGAAAGGCACAACGTGCAGGCTTCTTTCCAAAGGGCGAGTTGGGCCCCACAGCATCTTGCTTCCAGCTCTTTGGGAAGCTAAGAAACAACTCGCTCTGCACAGTGCTCTTACAGCCTAGTGGGAACATCTCTTCCAAAGGCCTGTGAAACGCAGTTTCTTTGCAGGCCTGATCTGGCTGAAGTAGGACTTCTGCTCTGGGTGTGCTACTTTGCCCTAGAGCTGAAAGGCACAACGTGCAGGCTTCTTTCCAAAGGGCGAGTTGGGCCCCACAGCATCTTGCTTCCAGCTCTTTGGGAAGCTAAGAAACAACTCGCTCTGCACAGTGCTCTTACAGCCTAGCGGGAACATCTCTTCCAAAGGCCTGTGAAACGCAGTTTCTTTGCAGGCCTGATCTGGCTCAAGTAGGACTTCTGCTCTGGGTGTGCTACTTTGCCCTAGAGCTGAAAGGCACAACGTGCAGGCTTCTTTCCAAAGGGCGAGTTGGGCCCCACAGCATCTTGCTTCCAGCTCTTTGGGAAGCTAAGAAACAACTCGCTCTGCACAGTGCTCTTACAGCCTACCGGGAACATCTCTTCCAAAGGCCTGTGAAACGCAGTTTCTTTGCAGGCCTGATCTGGCTGAAGTAGGACTTCTGCTCTGGGTGTGCTACTTTGCCCTAGAGCTGAAAGGCACAACGTGCAGGCTTCTTTCCAAAGGGCGAGTTGGGCCCCACAGCATCTTGCTTCCAGCTCTTTGGGAAGCTAAGAAACAACTCGCTCTGCACAGTGCTCTTACAGCCTACCGGGAACATCTCTTCCAAAGGCCTGTGAAACGCAGTTTCTTTGCAGGCCTGATCTGGCTGAAGTAGGACTTCTGCTCTGGGTGTGCTACTTTGCCCTAGAGCTGAAAGGCACAACGTGCAGGCTTCTTTCCAAAGGGCGAGTTGGGCCCCACAGCATCTTGCTTCCAGCTCTTTGGGAAGCTAAGAAACAACTCGCTCTGCACAGTGCTCTTACAGCCTACCGGGAACATCTCTTCCAAAGGCCTGTGAAACGCAGTTTCTTTGCAGGCCTGATCTGGCTGAAGTAGGACTTCTGCTCTGGGTGTGCTACTTTGCCCTAGAGCTGAAAGGCACAACGTGCAGGCTTCTTTCCAAAGGGCGAGTTGGGCCCCACAGCATCTTGCTTCCAGCTCTTTGGGAAGCTAAGAAACAACTCGCTCTGCACAGTGCTCTTACAGCCTACCGGGAACATCTCTTCCAAAGGCCTGTGAAACGCAGTTTCTTTGCAGGCCTGATCTGGCTGAAGTAGGACTTCTGCTCTGGGTGTGCTACTTTGCCCTAGAGCTGAAAGGCACAACGTGCAGGCTTCTTTCCAAAGGGCGAGTTGGGCCCCACAGCATCTTGCTTCCAGCTCTTTGGGAAGCTAAGAAACAACTCGCTCTGCACAGTGCTCTTACAGCCTACCGGGAACATCTCTTCCAAAGGCCTGTGAAACGCAGTTTCTTTGCAGGCCTGATCTGGCTGAAGTAGGACTTCTGCTCTGGGTGTGCTACTTTGCCCTAGAGCTGAAAGGCACAACGTGCAGGCTTCTTTCCAAAGGGCGAGTTGGGCCCCACAGCATCTTGCTTCCAGCTCTTTGGGAAGCTAAGAAACAACTCGCTCTGCACAGTGCTCTTACAGCCTACCGGGAACATCTCTTCCAAAGGCCTGTGAAACGCAGTTTCTTTGCAGGCCTGATCTGGCTGAAGTAGGACTTCTGCTCTGGGTGTGCTACTTTGCCCTAGAGCTGAAAGGCACAACGTGCAGGCTTCTTTCCAAAGGGCGAGTTGGGCCCCACAGCATCTTGCTTCCAGCTCTTTGGGAAGCTAAGAAACAACTCGCTCTGCACAGTGCTCTTACAGCCTACCGGGAACATCTCTTCCAAAGGCCTGTGAAACGCAGTTTCTTTGCAGGCCTGATCTGGCTGAAGTAGGACTTCTGCTCTGGGTGTGCTACTTTGCCCTAGAGCTGAAAGGCACAACGTGCAGGCTTCTTTCCAAAGGGCGAGTTGGGCCCCACAGCATCTTGCTTCCAGCTCTTTGGGAAGCTAAGAAACAACTCGCTCTGCACAGTGCTCTTACAGCCTAGCGGGAACATCTCTTCCAAAGGCCTGTGAAACGCAGTTTCTTTGCAGGCCTGATCTGGCTGAAGTAGGACTTCTGCTCTGGGTGTGCTACTTTGCCCTAGAGCTGAAAGGCACAACGTGCAGGCTTCTTTCCAAAGGGCGAGTTGGGCCCCACAGCATCTTGCTTCCAGCTCTTTGGGAAGCTAAGAAACAACTCGCTCTGCACAGTGCTCTTACAGCCTACCGGGAACATGTCTTCCAAAGGCCTGTGAAACGCAGTTTCTTTGCAGGCCTGATCTGGCTGAAGTAGGACTTCTGCTCTGGGTGTGCTACTTTGCCCTAGAGCTGAAAGGCACAACGTGCAGGCTTCTTTCCAAAGGGCGAGTTGGGCCCCACAGCATCTTGCTTCCAGCTCTTTGGGAAGCTAAGAAACAACTCGCTCTGCACAGTGCTCTTACAGCCTACCGGGAACATCTCTTCCAAAGGCCTGTGAAACGCAGTTTCTTTGCAGGCCTGATCTGGCTGAAGTAGGACTTCTGCTCTGGGTGTGCTACTTTGCCCTAGAGCTGAAAGGCACAACGTGCAGGCTTCTTTCCAAAGGGCGAGTTGGGCCCCACAGCATCTTGCTTCCAGCTCTTTGGGAAGCTAAGAAACAACTCGCTCTGCACAGTGCTCTTACAGCCTACCGGGAACATGTCTTCCAAAGGCCTGTGAAACGCAGTTTCTTTGCAGGCCTGATCTGGCTGAAGTAGGACTTCTGCTCTGGGTGTGCTACTTTGCCCTAGAGCTGAAAGGCACAACGTGCAGGCTTCTTTCCAAAGGGCGAGTTGGGCCCCACAGCATCTTGCTTCCAGCTCTTTGGGAAGCTAAGAAACAACTCGCTCTGCACAGTGCTCTTACAGCCTACCGGGAACATCTCTTCCAAAGGCCTGTGAAACGCAGTTTCTTTGCAGGCCTGATCTGGCTGAAGTAGGACTTCTGCTCTGGGTGTGCTACTTTGCCCTAGAGCTGAAAGGCACAACGTGCAGGCTTCTTTCCAAAGGGCGAGTTGGGCCCCACAGCATCTTGCTTCCAGCTCTTTGGGAAGCTAAGAAACAACTCGCTCTGCACAGTGCTCTTACAGCCTACCGGGAACATCTCTTCCAAAGGCCTGTGAAACGCAGTTTCTTTGCAGGCCTGATCTGGCTGAAGTAGGACTTCTGCTCTGGGTGTGCTACTTTGCCCTAGAGCTGAAAGGCACAACGTGCAGGCTTCTTTCCAAAGGGCGAGTTGGGCCCCACAGCATCTTGCTTCCAGCTCTTTGGGAAGCTAAGAAACAACTCGCTCTGCACAGTGCTCTTACAGCCTACCGGGAACATCTCTTCCAAAGGCCTGTGAAACGCAGTTTCTTTGCAGGCCTGATCTGGCTGAAGTAGGACTTCTGCTCTGGGTGTGCTACTTTGCCCTAGAGCTGAAAGGCACAACGTGCAGGCTTCTTTCCAAAGGGCGAGTTGGGCCCCACAGCATCTTGCTTCCAGCTCTTTGGGAAGCTAAGAAACAACTCGCTCTGCACAGTGCTCTTACAGCCTACCGGGAACATCTCTTCCAAAGGCCTGTGAAACGCAGTTTCTTTGCAGGCCTGATCTGGCTGAAGTAGGACTTCTGCTCTGGGTGTGCTACTTTGCCCTAGAGCTGAAAGGCACAACGTGCAGGCTTCTTTCCAAAGGGCGAGTTGGGCCCCACAGCATCTTGCTTCCAGCTCTTTGGGAAGCTAAGAAACAACTCGCTCTGCACAGTGCTCTTACAGCCTACCGGGAACATCTCTTCCAAAGGCCTGTGAAACGCAGTTTCTTTGCAGGCCTGATCTGGCTGAAGTAGGACTTCTGCTCTGGGTGTGCTACTTTGCCCTAGAGCTGAAAGGCACAACGTGCAGGCTTCTTTCCAAAGGGCGAGTTGGGCCCCACAGCATCTTGCTTCCAGCTCTTTGGGAAGCTAAGAAACAACTCGCTCTGCACAGTGCTCTTACAGCCTACCGGGAACATCTCTTCCAAAGGCCTGTGAAACGCAGTTTCTTTGCAGGCCTGATCTGGCTGAAGTAGGACTTCTGCTCTGGGTGTGCTACTTTGCCCTAGAGCTGAAAGGCACAACGTGCAGGCTTCTTTCCAAAGGGCGAGTTGGGCCCCACAGCATCTTGCTTCCAGCTCTTTGGGAAGCTAAGAAACAACTCGCTCTGCACAGTGCTCTTACAGCCTACCGGGAACATCTCTTCCAAAGGCCTGTGAAACGCAGTTTCTTTGCAGGCCTGATCTGGCTGAAGTAGGACTTCTGCTCTGGGTGTGCTACTTTGCCCTAGAGCTGAAAGGCACAACGTGCAGGCTTCTTTCCAAAGGGCGAGTTGGGCCCCACAGCATCTTGCTTCCAGCTCTTTGGGAAGCTAAGAAACAACTCGCTCTGCACAGTGCTCTTACAGCCTAGTGGGAACATCTCTTCCAAAGGCCTGTGAAACGCAGTTTCTTTGCAGGCCTGATCTGGCTCAAGTAGGACTTCTGCTCTGGGTGTGCTACTTTGCCCTAGAGCTGAAAGGCACAACGTGCAGGCTTCTTTCCAAAGGGCGAGTTGGGCCCCACAGCATCTTGCTTCCAGCTCTTTGGGAAGCTAAGAAACAACTCGCTCTGCACAGTGCTCTTACAGCCTACCGGGAACATCTCTTCCAAAGGCCTGTGAAACGCAGTTTCTTTGCAGGCCTGATCTGGCTGAAGTAGGACTTCTGCTCTGGGTGTGCTACTTTGCCCTAGAGCTGAAAGGCACAACGTGCAGGCTTCTTTCCAAAGGGCGAGTTGGGCCCCACAGCATCTTGCTTCCAGCTCTTTGGGAAGCTAAGAAACAACTCGCTCTGCACAGTGCTCTTACAGCCTACCGGGAACATCTCTTCCAAAGGCCTGTGAAACGCAGTTTCTTTGCAGGCCTGATCTGGCTGAAGTAGGACTTCTGCTCTGGGTGTGCTACTTTGCCCTAGAGCTGAAAGGCACAACGTGCAGGCTTCTTTCCAAAGGGCGAGTTGGGCCCCACAGCATCTTGCTTCCAGCTCTTTGGGAAGCTAAGAAACAACTCGCTCTGCACAGTGCTCTTACAGCCTACCGGGAACATCTCTTCCAAAGGCCTGTGAAACGCAGTTTCTTTGCAGGCCTGATCTGGCTGAAGTAGGACTTCTGCTCTGGGTGTGCTACTTTGCCCTAGAGCTGAAAGGCACAACGTGCAGGCTTCTTTCCAAAGGGCGAGTTGGGCCCCACAGCATCTTGCTTCCAGCTCTTTGGGAAGCTAAGAAACAACTCGCTCTGCACAGTGCTCTTACAGCCTACTGGGAACATCTCTTCCAAAGGCCTGTGAAACGCAGTTTCTTTGCAGGCCTGATCTGGCTGAAGTAGGACTTCTGCTCTGGGTGTGCTACTTTGCCCTAGAGCTGAAAGGCACAACGTGCAGGCTTCTTTCCAAAGGGCGAGTTGGGCCCCACAGCATCTTGCTTCCAGCTCTTTGGGAAGCTAAGAAACAACTCGCTCTGCACAGTGCTCTTACAGCCTACCGGGAACATCTCTTCCAAAGGCCTGTGAAACGCAGTTTCTTTGCAGGCCTGATCTGGCTGAAGTAGGACTTCTGCTCTGGGTGTGCTACTTTGCCCTAGAGCTGAAAGGCACAACGTGCAGGCTTCTTTCCAAAGGGCGAGTTGGGCCCCACAGCATCTTGCTTCCAGCTCTTTGGGAAGCTAAGAAACAACTCGCTCTGCACAGTGCTCTTACAGCCTACCGGGAACATCTCTTCCAAAGGCCTGTGAAACGCAGTTTCTTTGCAGGCCTGATCTGGCTGAAGTAGGACTTCTGCTCTGGGTGTGCTACTTTGCCCTAGAGCTGAAAGGCACAACGTGCAGGCTTCTTTCCAAAGGGCGAGTTGGGCCCCACAGCATCTTGCTTCCAGCTCTTTGGGAAGCTAAGAAACAACTCGCTCTGCACAGTGCTCTTACAGCCTACCGGGAACATCTCTTCCAAAGGCCTGTGAAACGCAGTTTCTTTGCAGGCCTGATCTGGCTGAAGTAGGACTTCTGCTCTGGGTGTGCTACTTTGCCCTAGAGCTGAAAGGCACAACGTGCAGGCTTCTTTCCAAAGGGCGAGTTGGGCCCCACAGCATCTTGCTTCCAGCTCTTTGGGAAGCTAAGAAACAACTCGCTCTGCACAGTGCTCTTACAGCCTACCGGGAACATCTCTTCCAAAGGCCTGTGAAACGCAGTTTCTTTGCAGGCCTGATCTGGCTGAAGTAGGACTTCTGCTCTGGGTGTGCTACTTTGCCCTAGAGCTGAAAGGCACAACGTGCAGGCTTCTTTCCAAAGGGCGAGTTGGGCCCCACAGCATCTTGCTTCCAGCTCTTTGGGAAGCTAAGAAACAACTCGCTCTGCACAGTGCTCTTACAGCCTACCGGGAACATCTCTTCCAAAGGCCTGTGAAACGCAGTTTCTTTGCAGGCCTGATCTGGCTGAAGTAGGACTTCTGCTCTGGGTGTGCTACTTTGCCCTAGAGCTGAAAGGCACAACGTGCAGGCTTCTTTCCAAAGGGCGAGTTGGGCCCCACAGCATCTTGCTTCCAGCTCTTTGGGAAGCTAAGAAACAACTCGCTCTGCACAGTGCTCTTACAGCCTACCGGGAACATCTCTTCCAAAGGCCTGTGAAACGCAGTTTCTTTGCAGGCCTGATCTGGCTGAAGTAGGACTTCTGCTCTGGGTGTGCTACTTTGCCCTAGAGCTGAAAGGCACAACGTGCAGGCTTCTTTCCAAAGGGCGAGTTGGGCCCCACAGCATCTTGCTTCCAGCTCTTTGGGAAGCTAAGAAACAACTCGCTCTGCACAGTGCTCTTACAGCCTACCGGGAACATCTCTTCCAAAGGCCTGTGAAACGCAGTTTCTTTGCAGGCCTGATCTGGCTGAAGTAGGACTTCTGCTCTGGGTGTGCTACTTTGCCCTAGAGCTGAAAGGCACAACGTGCAGGCTTCTTTCCAAAGGGCGAGTTGGGCCCCACAGCATCTTGCTTCCAGCTCTTTGGGAAGCTAAGAAACAACTCGCTCTGCACAGTGCTCTTACAGCCTACCGGGAACATCTCTTCCAAAGGCCTGTGAAACGCAGTTTCTTTGCAGGCCTGATCTGGCTGAAGTAGGACTTCTGCTCTGGGTGTGCTACTTTGCCCTAGAGCTGAAAGGCACAACGTGCAGGCTTCTTTCCAAAGGGCGAGTTGGGCCCCACAGCATCTTGCTTCCAGCTCTTTGGGAAGCTAAGAAACAACTCGCTCTGCACAGTGCTCTTACAGCCTACCGGGAACATCTCTTCCAAAGGCCTGTGAAACGCAGTTTCTTTGCAGGCCTGATCTGGCTGAAGTAGGACTTCTGCTCTGGGTGTGCTACTTTGCCCTAGAGCTGAAAGGCACAACGTGCAGGCTTCTTTCCAAAGGGCGAGTTGGGCCCCACAGCATCTTGCTTCCAGCTCTTTGGGAAGCTAAGAAACAACTCGCTCTGCACAGTGCTCTTACAGCCTACCGGGAACATCTCTTCCAAAGGCCTGTGAAACGCAGTTTCTTTGCAGGCCTGATCTGGCTGAAGTAGGACTTCTGCTCTGGGTGTGCTACTTTGCCCTAGAGCTGAAAGGCACAACGTGCAGGCTTCTTTCCAAAGGGCGAGTTGGGCCCCACAGCATCTTGCTTCCAGCTCTTTGGGAAGCTAAGAAACAACTCGCTCTGCACAGTGCTCTTACAGCCTACCGGGAACATCTCTTCCAAAGGCCTGTGAAACGCAGTTTCTTTGCAGGCCTGATCTGGCTGAAGTAGGACTTCTGCTCTGGGTGTGCTACTTTGCCCTAGAGCTGAAAGGCACAACGTGCAGGCTTCTTTCCAAAGGGCGAGTTGGGCCCCACAGCATCTTGCTTCCAGCTCTTTGGGAAGCTAAGAAACAACTCGCTCTGCACAGTGCTCTTACAGCCTACCGGGAACATCTCTTCCAAAGGCCTGTGAAACGCAGTTTCTTTGCAGGCCTGATCTGGCTGAAGTAGGACTTCTGCTCTGGGTGTGCTACTTTGCCCTAGAGCTGAAAGGCACAACGTGCAGGCTTCTTTCCAAAGGGCGAGTTGGGCCCCACAGCATCTTGCTTCCAGCTCTTTGGGAAGCTAAGAAACAACTCGCTCTGCACAGTGCTCTTACAGCCTACCGGGAACATCTCTTCCAAAGGCCTGTGAAACGCAGTTTCTTTGCAGGCCTGATCTGGCTGAAGTAGGACTTCTGCTCTGGGTGTGCTACTTTGCCCTAGAGCTGAAAGGCACAACGTGCAGGCTTCTTTCCAAAGGGCGAGTTGGGCCCCACAGCATCTTGCTTCCAGCTCTTTGGGAAGCTAAGAAACAACTCGCTCTGCACAGTGCTCTTACAGCCTACTGGGAACATCTCTTCCAAAGGCCTGTGAAACGCAGTTTCTTTGCAGGCCTGATCTGGCTGAAGTAGGACTTCTGCTCTGGGTGTGCTACTTTGCCCTAGAGCTGAAAGGCACAACGTGCAGGCTTCTTTCCAAAGGGCGAGTTGGGCCCCACAGCATCTTGCTTCCAGCTCTTTGGGAAGCTAAGAAACAACTCGCTCTGCACAGTGCTCTTACAGCCTACCGGGAACATCTCTTCCAAAGGCCTGTGAAACGCAGTTTCTTTGCAGGCCTGATCTGGCTGAAGTAGGACTTCTGCTCTGGGTGTGCTACTTTGCCCTAGAGCTGAAAGGCACAACGTGCAGGCTTCTTTCCAAAGGGCGAGTTGGGCCCCACAGCATCTTGCTTCCAGCTCTTTGGGAAGCTAAGAAACAACTCGCTCTGCACAGTGCTCTTACAGCCTACCGGGAACATCTCTTCCAAAGGCCTGTGAAACGCAGTTTCTTTGCAGGCCTGATCTGGCTGAAGTAGGACTTCTGCTCTGGGTGTGCTACTTTGCCCTAGAGCTGAAAGGCACAACGTGCAGGCTTCTTTCCAAAGGGCGAGTTGGGCCCCACAGCATCTTGCTTCCAGCTCTTTGGGAAGCTAAGAAACAACTCGCTCTGCACAGTGCTCTTACAGCCTACCGGGAACATCTCTTCCAAAGGCCTGTGAAACGCAGTTTCTTTGCAGGCCTGATCTGGCTGAAGTAGGACTTCTGCTCTGGGTGTGCTACTTTGCCCTAGAGCTGAAAGGCACAACGTGCAGGCTTCTTTCCAAAGGGCGAGTTGGGCCCCACAGCATCTTGCTTCCAGCTCTTTGGGAAGCTAAGAAACAACTCGCTCTGCACAGTGCTCTTACAGCCTACCGGGAACATCTCTTCCAAAGGCCTGTGAAACGCAGTTTCTTTGCAGGCCTGATCTGGCTGAAGTAGGACTTCTGCTCTGGGTGTGCTACTTTGCCCTAGAGCTGAAAGGCACAACGTGCAGGCTTCTTTCCAAAGGGCGAGTTGGGCCCCACAGCATCTTGCTTCCAGCTCTTTGGGAAGCTAAGAAACAACTCGCTCTGCACAGTGCTCTTACAGCCTACCGGGAACATCTCTTCCAAAGGCCTGTGAAACGCAGTTTCTTTGCAGGCCTGATCTGGCTGAAGTAGGACTTCTGCTCTGGGTGTGCTACTTTGCCCTAGAGCTGAAAGGCACAACGTGCAGGCTTCTTTCCAAAGGGCGAGTTGGGCCCCACAGCATCTTGCTTCCAGCTCTTTGGGAAGCTAAGAAACAACTCGCTCTGCACAGTGCTCTTACAGCCTACCGGGAACATCTCTTCCAAAGGCCTGTGAAACGCAGTTTCTTTGCAGGCCTGATCTGGCTGAAGTAGGACTTCTGCTCTGGGTGTGCTACTTTGCCCTAGAGCTGAAAGGCACAACGTGCAGGCTTCTTTCCAAAGGGCGAGTTGGGCCCCACAGCATCTTGCTTCCAGCTCTTTGGGAAGCTAAGAAACAACTCGCTCTGCACAGTGCTCTTACAGCCTACCGGGAACATCTCTTCCAAAGGCCTGTGAAACGCAGTTTCTTTGCAGGCCTGATCTGGCTGAAGTAGGACTTCTGCTCTGGGTGTGCTACTTTGCCCTAGAGCTGAAAGGCACAACGTGCAGGCTTCTTTCCAAAGGGCGAGTTGGGCCCCACAGCATCTTGCTTCCAGCTCTTTGGGAAGCTAAGAAACAACTCGCTCTGCACAGTGCTCTTACAGCCTACCGGGAACATCTCTTCCAAAGGCCTGTGAAACGCAGTTTCTTTGCAGGCCTGATCTGGCTGAAGTAGGACTTCTGCTCTGGGTGTGCTACTTTGCCCTAGAGCTGAAAGGCACAACGTGCAGGCTTCTTTCCAAAGGGCGAGTTGGGCCCCACAGCATCTTGCTTCCAGCTCTTTGGGAAGCTAAGAAACAACTCGCTCTGCACAGTGCTCTTACAGCCTACCGGGAACATCTCTTCCAAAGGCCTGTGAAACGCAGTTTCTTTGCAGGCCTGATCTGGCTGAAGTAGGACTTCTGCTCTGGGTGTGCTACTTTGCCCTAGAGCTGAAAGGCACAACGTGCAGGCTTCTTTCCAAAGGGCGAGTTGGGCCCCACAGCATCTTGCTTCCAGCTCTTTGGGAAGCTAAGAAACAACTCGCTCTGCACAGTGCTCTTACAGCCTAGTGGGAACATCTCTTCCAAAGGCCTGTGAAACGCAGTTTCTTTGCAGGCCTGATCTGGCTGAAGTAGGACTTCTGCTCTGGGTGTGCTACTTTGCCCTAGAGCTGAAAGGCACAACGTGCAGGCTTCTTTCCAAAGGGCGAGTTGGGCCCCACAGCATCTTGCTTCCAGCTCTTTGGGAAGCTAAGAAACAACTCGCTCTGCACAGTGCTCTTACAGCCTAGTGGGAACATCTCTTCCAAAGGCCTGTGAAACGCAGTTTCTTTGCAGGCCTGATCTGGCTGAAGTAGGACTTCTGCTCTGGGTGTGCTACTTTGCCCTAGAGCTGAAAGGCACAACGTGCAGGCTTCTTTCCAAAGGGCGAGTTGGGCCCCACAGCATCTTGCTTCCAGCTCTTTGGGAAGCTAAGAAACAACTCGCTCTGCACAGTGCTCTTACAGCCTACCGGGAACATCTCTTCCAAAGGCCTGTGAAACGCAGTTTCTTTGCAGGCCTGATCTGGCTGAAGTAGGACTTCTGCTCTGGGTGTGCTACTTTGCCCTAGAGCTGAAAGGCACAACGTGCAGGCTTCTTTCCAAAGGGCGAGTTGGGCCCCACAGCATCTTGCTTCCAGCTCTTTGGGAAGCTAAGAAACAACTCGCTCTGCACAGTGCTCTTACAGCCTACCGGGAACATCTCTTCCAAAGGCCTGTGAAACGCAGTTTCTTTGCAGGCCTGATCTGGCTGAAGTAGGACTTCTGCTCTGGGTGTGCTACTTTGCCCTAGAGCTGAAAGGCACAACGTGCAGGCTTCTTTCCAAAGGGCGAGTTGGGCCCCACAGCATCTTGCTTCCAGCTCTTTGGGAAGCTAAGAAACAACTCGCTCTGCACAGTGCTCTTACAGCCTACCGGGAACATCTCTTCCAAAGGCCTGTGAAACGCAGTTTCTTTGCAGGCCTGATCTGGCTGAAGTAGGACTTCTGCTCTGGGTGTGCTACTTTGCCCTAGAGCTGAAAGGCACAACGTGCAGGCTTCTTTCCAAAGGGCGAGTTGGGCCCCACAGCATCTTGCTTCCAGCTCTTTGGGAAGCTAAGAAACAACTCGCTCTGCACAGTGCTCTTACAGCCTAGTGGGAACATCTCTTCCAAAGGCCTGTGAAACGCAGTTTCTTTGCAGGCCTGATCTGGCTGAAGTAGGACTTCTGCTCTGGGTGTGCTACTTTGCCCTAGAGCTGAAAGGCACAACGTGCAGGCTTCTTTCCAAAGGGCGAGTTGGGCCCCACAGCATCTTGCTTCCAGCTCTTTGGGAAGCTAAGAAACAACTCGCTCTGCACAGTGCTCTTACAGCCTACCGGGAACATCTCTTCCAAAGGCCTGTGAAACGCAGTTTCTTTGCAGGCCTGATCTGGCTGAAGTAGGACTTCTGCTCTGGGTGTGCTACTTTGCCCTAGAGCTGAAAGGCACAACGTGCAGGCTTCTTTCCAAAGGGCGAGTTGGGCCCCACAGCATCTTGCTTCCAGCTCTTTGGGAAGCTAAGAAACAACTCGCTCTGCACAGTGCTCTTACAGCCTAGTGGGAACATCTCTTCCAAAGGCCTGTGAAACGCAGTTTCTTTGCAGGCCTGATCTGGCTGAAGTAGGACTTCTGCTCTGGGTGTGCTACTTTGCCCTAGAGCTGAAAGGCACAACGTGCAGGCTTCTTTCCAAAGGGCGAGTTGGGCCCCACAGCATCTTGCTTCCAGCTCTTTGGGAAGCTAAGAAACAACTCGCTCTGCACAGTGCTCTTACAGCCTACCGGGAACATCTCTTCCAAAGGCCTGTGAAACGCAGTTTCTTTGCAGGCCTGATCTGGCTGAAGTAGGACTTCTGCTCTGGGTGTGCTACTTTGCCCTAGAGCTGAAAGGCACAACGTGCAGGCTTCTTTCCAAAGGGCGAGTTGGGCCCCACAGCATCTTGCTTCCAGCTCTTTGGGAAGCTAAGAAACAACTCGCTCTGCACAGTGCTCTTACAGCCTACCGGGAACATCTCTTCCAAAGGCCTGTGAAACGCAGTTTCTTTGCAGGCCTGATCTGGCTGAAGTAGGACTTCTGCTCTGGGTGTGCTACTTTGCCCTAGAGCTGAAAGGCACAACGTGCAGGCTTCTTTCCAAAGGGCGAGTTGGGCCCCACAGCATCTTGCTTCCAGCTCTTTGGGAAGCTAAGAAACAACTCGCTCTGCACAGTGCTCGTACAGCCTAGTGGAACATCTCTTCCAAAGGCCTGTGAAACGCAGTTTCTTTGCAGGCCTGATCTGGCTGAAGTAGGACTTCTGCTCTGGGTGTGCTACTTTGCCCTAGAGCTGAAAGGCACAACGTGCAGGCTTCTTTCCAAAGGGCGAGTTGGGCCCCACAGCATCTTGCTTCCAGCTCTTTGGGAAGCTAAGAAACAACTCGCTCTGCACAGTGCTCTTACAGCCTACCGGGAACATCTCTTCCAAAGGCCTGTGAAACGCAGTTTCTTTGCAGGCCTGATCTGGCTGAAGTAGGACTTCTGCTCTGGGTGTGCTACTTTGCCCTAGAGCTGAAAGGCACAACGTGCAGGCTTCTTTCCAAAGGGCGAGTTGGGCCCCACAGCATCTTGCTTCCAGCTCTTTGGGAAGCTAAGAAACAACTCGCTCTGCACAGTGCTCTTACAGCCTACCGGGAACATCTCTTCCAAAGGCCTGTGAAACGCAGTTTCTTTGCAGGCCTGATCTGGCTGAAGTAGGACTTCTGCTCTGGGTGTGCTACTTTGCCCTAGAGCTGAAAGGCACAACGTGCAGGCTTCTTTCCAAAGGGCGAGTTGGGCCCCACAGCATCTTGCTTCCAGCTCTTTGGGAAGCAAAGAAACAACTCGCTCTGCACAGTGCTCTTACAGCCTACCGGGAACATGTCTTCCAAAGGCCTGTGAAACGCAGTTTCTTTGCAGGCCTGATCTGGCTGAAGTAGGACTTCTGCTCTGGGTGTGCTACTTTGCCCTAGAGCTGAAAGGCACAACGTGCAGGCTTCTTTCCAAAGGGCGAGTTGGGCCCCACAGCATCTTGCTTCCAGCTCTTTGGGAAGCTAAGAAACAACTCGCTCTGCACAGTGCTCTTACAGCCTACCGGGAACATCTCTTCCAAAGGCCTGTGAAACGCAGTTTCTTTGCAGGCCTGATCTGGCTGAAGTAGGACTTCTGCTCTGGGTGTGCTACTTTGCCCTAGAGCTGAAAGGCACAACGTGCAGGCTTCTTTCCAAAGGGCGAGTTGGGCCCCACAGCATCTTGCTTCCAGCTCTTTGGGAAGCTAAGAAACAACTCGCTCTGCACAGTGCTCTTACAGCCTACCGGGAACATCTCTTCCAAAGGCCTGTGAAACGCAGTTTCTTTGCAGGCCTGATCTGGCTGAAGTAGGACTTCTGCTCTGGGTGTGCTACTTTGCCCTAGAGCTGAAAGGCACAACGTGCAGGCTTCTTTCCAAAGGGCGAGTTGGGCCCCACAGCATCTTGCTTCCAGCTCTTTGGGAAGCTAAGAAACAACTCGCTCTGCACAGTGCTCTTACAGCCTACCGGGAACATCTCTTCCAAAGGCCTGTGAAACGCAGTTTCTTTGCAGGCCTGATCTGGCTGAAGTAGGACTTCTGCTCTGGGTGTGCTACTTTGCCCTAGAGCTGAAAGGCACAACGTGCAGGCTTCTTTCCAAAGGGCGAGTTGGGCCCCACAGCATCTTGCTTCCAGCTCTTTGGGAAGCTAAGAAACAACTCGCTCTGCACAGTGCTCTTACAGCCTACCGGGAACATCTCTTCCAAAGGCCTGTGAAACGCAGTTTCTTTGCAGGCCTGATCTGGCTGAAGTAGGACTTCTGCTCTGGGTGTGCTACTTTGCCCTAGAGCTGAAAGGCACAACGTGCAGGCTTCTTTCCAAAGGGCGAGTTGGGCCCCACAGCATCTTGCTTCCAGCTCTTTGGGAAGCTAAGAAACAACTCGCTCTGCACAGTGCTCTTACAGCCTACCGGGAACATCTCTTCCAAAGGCCTGTGAAACGCAGTTTCTTTGCAGGCCTGATCTGGCTGAAGTAGGACTTCTGCTCTGGGTGTGCTACTTTGCCCTAGAGCTGAAAGGCACAACGTGCAGGCTTCTTTCCAAAGGGCGAGTTGGGCCCCACAGCATCTTGCTTCCAGCTCTTTGGGAAGCTAAGAAACAACTCGCTCTGCACAGTGCTCTTACAGCCTAGTGGGAACATCTCTTCCAAAGGCCTGTGAAACGCAGTTTCTTTGCAGGCCTGATCTGGCTGAAGTAGGACTTCTGCTCTGGGTGTGCTACTTTGCCCTAGAGCTGAAAGGCACAACGTGCAGGCTTCTTTCCAAAGGGCGAGTTGGGCCCCACAGCATCTTGCTTCCAGCTCTTTGGGAAGCTAAGAAACAACTCGCTCTGCACAGTGCTCTTACAGCCTACCGGGAACATCTCTTCCAAAGGCCTGTGAAACGCAGTTTCTTTGCAGGCCTGATCTGGCTGAAGTAGGACTTCTGCTCTGGGTGTGCTACTTTGCCCTAGAGCTGAAAGGCACAACGTGCAGGCTTCTTTCCAAAGGGCGAGTTGGGCCCCACAGCATCTTGCTTCCAGCTCTTTGGGAAGCTAAGAAACAACTCGCTCTGCACAGTGCTCTTACAGCCTACCGGGAACATCTCTTCCAAAGGCCTGTGAAACGCAGTTTCTTTGCAGGCCTGATCTGGCTGAAGTAGGACTTCTGCTCTGGGTGTGCTACTTTGCCCTAGAGCTGAAAGGCACAACGTGCAGGCTTCTTTCCAAAGGGCGAGTTGGGCCCCACAGCATCTTGCTTCCAGCTCTTTGGGAAGCTAAGAAACAACTCGCTCTGCACAGTGCTCTTACAGCCTAGTGGGAACATCTCTTCCAAAGGCCTGTGAAACGCAGTTTCTTTGCAGGCCTGATCTGGCTCAAGTAGGACTTCTGCTCTGGGTGTGCTACTTTGCCCTAGAGCTGAAAGGCACAACGTGCAGGCTTCTTTCCAAAGGGCGAGTTGGGCCCCACAGCATCTTGCTTCCAGCTCTTTGGGAAGCTAAGAAACAACTCGCTCTGCACAGTGCTCTTACAGCCTACCGGGAACATCTCTTCCAAAGGCCTGTGAAACGCAGTTTCTTTGCAGGCCTGATCTGGCTGAAGTAGGACTTCTGCTCTGGGTGTGCTACTTTGCCCTAGAGCTGAAAGGCACAACGTGCAGGCTTCTTTCCAAAGGGCGAGTTGGGCCCCACAGCATCTTGCTTCCAGCTCTTTGGGAAGCTAAGAAACAACTCGCTCTGCACAGTGCTCTTACAGCCTACCGGGAACATCTCTTCCAAAGGCCTGTGAAACGCAGTTTCTTTGCAGGCCTGATCTGGCTGAAGTAGGACTTCTGCTCTGGGTGTGCTACTTTGCCCTAGAGCTGAAAGGCACAACGTGCAGGCTTCTTTCCAAAGGGCGAGTTGGGCCCCACAGCATCTTGCTTCCAGCTCTTTGGGAAGCTAAGAAACAACTCGCTCTGCACAGTGCTCTTACAGCCTAGTGGGAACATCTCTTCCAAAGGCCTGTGAAACGCAGTTTCTTTGCAGGCCTGATCTGGCTGAAGTAGGACTTCTGCTCTGGGTGTGCTACTTTGCCCTAGAGCTGAAAGGCACAACGTGCAGGCTTCTTTCCAAAGGGCGAGTTGGGCCCCACAGCATCTTGCTTCCAGCTCTTTGGGAAGCTAAGAAACAACTCGCTCTGCACAGTGCTCTTACAGCCTACCGGGAACATCTCTTCCAAAGGCCTGTGAAACGCAGTTTCTTTGCAGGCCTGATCTGGCTGAAGTAGGACTTCTGCTCTGGGTGTGCTACTTTGCCCTAGAGCTGAAAGGCACAACGTGCAGGCTTCTTTCCAAAGGGCGAGTTGGGCCCCACAGCATCTTGCTTCCAGCTCTTTGGGAAGCTAAGAAACAACTCGCTCTGCACAGTGCTCTTACAGCCTACCGGGAACATCTCTTCCAAAGGCCTGTGAAACGCAGTTTCTTTGCAGGCCTGATCTGGCTGAAGTAGGACTTCTGCTCTGGGTGTGCTACTTTGCCCTAGAGCTGAAAGGCACAACGTGCAGGCTTCTTTCCAAAGGGCGAGTTGGGCCCCACAGCATCTTGCTTCCAGCTCTTTGGGAAGCTAAGAAACAACTCGCTCTGCACAGTGCTCTTACAGCCTACCGGGAACATCTCTTCCAAAGGCCTGTGAAACGCAGTTTCTTTGCAGGCCTGATCTGGCTGAAGTAGGACTTCTGCTCTGGGTGTGCTACTTTGCCCTAGAGCTGAAAGGCACAACGTGCAGGCTTCTTTCCAAAGGGCGAGTTGGGCCCCACAGCATCTTGCTTCCAGCTCTTTGGGAAGCTAAGAAACAACTCGCTCTGCACAGTGCTCTTACAGCCTAGTGGGAACATCTCTTCCAAAGGCCTGTGAAACGCAGTTTCTTTGCAGGCCTGATCTGGCTGAAGTAGGACTTCTGCTCTGGGTGTGCTACTTTGCCCTAGAGCTGAAAGGCACAACGTGCAGGCTTCTTTCCAAAGGGCGAGTTGGGCCCCACAGCATCTTGCTTCCAGCTCTTTGGGAAGCTAAGAAACAACTCGCTCTGCACAGTGCTCTTACAGCCTACCGGGAACATCTCTTCCAAAGGCCTGTGAAACGCAGTTTCTTTGCAGGCCTGATCTGGCTGAAGTAGGACTTCTGCTCTGGGTGTGCTACTTTGCCCTAGAGCTGAAAGGCACAACGTGCAGGCTTCTTTCCAAAGGGCGAGTTGGGCCCCACAGCATCTTGCTTCCAGCTCTTTGGGAAGCTAAGAAACAACTCGCTCTGCACAGTGCTCTTACAGCCTAGTGGGAACATCTCTTCCAAAGGCCTGTGAAACGCAGTTTCTTTGCAGGCCTGATCTGGCTCAAGTAGGACTTCTGCTCTGGGTGTGCTACTTTGCCCTAGAGCTGAAAGGCACAACGTGCAGGCTTCTTTCCAAAGGGCGAGTTGGGCCCCACAGCATCTTGCTTCCAGCTCTTTGGGAAGCTAAGAAACAACTCGCTCTGCACAGTGCTCTTACAGCCTACCGGGAACATCTCTTCCAAAGGCCTGTGAAACGCAGTTTCTTTGCAGGCCTGATCTGGCTGAAGTAGGACTTCTGCTCTGGGTGTGCTACTTTGCCCTAGAGCTGAAAGGCACAACGTGCAGGCTTCTTTCCAAAGGGCGAGTTGGGCCCCACAGCATCTTGCTTCCAGCTCTTTGGGAAGCTAAGAAACAACTCGCTCTGCACAGTGCTCTTACAGCCTACCGGGAACATGTCTTCCAAAGGCCTGTGAAACGCAGTTTCTTTGCAGGCCTGATCTGGCTGAAGTAGGACTTCTGCTCTGGGTGTGCTACTTTGCCCTAGAGCTGAAAGGCACAACGTGCAGGCTTCTTTCCAAAGGGCGAGTTGGGCCCCACAGCATCTTGCTTCCAGCTCTTTGGGAAGCTAAGAAACAACTCGCTCTGCACAGTGCTCTTACAGCCTACCGGGAACATCTCTTCCAAAGGCCTGTGAAACGCAGTTTCTTTGCAGGCCTGATCTGGCTGAAGTAGGACTTCTGCTCTGGGTGTGCTACTTTGCCCTAGAGCTGAAAGGCACAACGTGCAGGCTTCTTTCCAAAGGGCGAGTTGGGCCCCACAGCATCTTGCTTCCAGCTCTTTGGGAAGCT
Organism: Equus przewalskii; assembly: GCF_037783145.1. Lineage (NCBI taxonomy): Eukaryota > Metazoa > Chordata > Mammalia > Perissodactyla > Equidae > Equus > Equus przewalskii. The sequence goes on from NW_027228340.1 coordinate 226,485, forward strand.
AAGAAACAACTCGCTCTGCACAGTGCTCTTACAGCCTACCGGGAACATCTCTTCCAAAGGCCTGTGAAACGCAGTTTCTTTGCAGGCCTGATCTGGCTGAAGTAGGACTTCTGCTCTGGGTGTGCTACTTTGCCCTAGAGCTGAAAGGCACAACGTGCAGGCTTCTTTCCAAAGGGCGAGTTGGGCCCCACAGCATCTTGCTTCCAGCTCTTTGGGAAGCTAAGAAACAACTCGCTCTGCACAGTGCTCTTACAGCCTAGTGGGAACATCTCTTCCAAAGGCCTGTGAAACGCAGTTTCTTTGCAGGCCTGATCTGGCTCAAGTAGGACTTCTGCTCTGGGTGTGCTACTTTGCCCTAGAGCTGAAAGGCACAACGTGCAGGCTTCTTTCCAAAGGGCGAGTTGGGCCCCACAGCATCTTGCTTCCAGCTCTTTGGGAAGCTAAGAAACAACTCGCTCTGCACAGTGCTCTTACAGCCTACCGGGAACATCACTTCCAAAGGCCTGTGAAACGCAGTTTCTTTGCAGGCCTGATCTGGCTGAAGTAGGACTTCTGCTCTGGGTGTGCTACTTTGCCCTAGAGCTGAAAGGCACAACGTGCAGGCTTCTTTCCAAAGGGCGAGTTGGGCCCCACAGCATCTTGCTTCCAGCTCTTTGGGAAGCTAAGAAACAACTCGCTCTGCACAGTGCTCTTACAGCCTACCGGGAACATCTCTTCCAAAGGCCTGTGAAACGCAGTTTCTTTGCAGGCCTGATCTGGCTGAAGTAGGACATCTGCTCTGGGTGTGCTACTTTGCCCTAGAGCTGAAAGGCACAACGTGCAGGCTTCTTTCCAAAGGGCGAGTTGGGCCCCACAGCATCTTGCTTCCAGCTCTTTGGGAAGCTAAGAAACAACTCGCTCTGCACAGTGCTCTTACAGCCTACCGGGAACATCTCTTCCAAAGGCCTGTGAAACGCAGTTTCTTTGCAGGCCTGATCTGGCTGAAGTAGGACTTCTGCTCTGGGTGTGCTACTTTGCCCTAGAGCTGAAAGGCACAACGTGCAGGCTTCTTTCCAAAGGGCGAGTTGGGCCCCACAGCATCTTGCTTCCAGCTCTTTGGGAAGCTAAGAAACAACTCGCTCTGCACAGTGCTCTTACAGCCTTCGCGAACATCTCTTCCAAAGGCCTGTGAAACGCAGTTTCTTTGCAGGCCTGATCTGGCTGAAGTAGGACTTCTGCTCTGGGTGTGCTACTTTGCCCTAGAGCTGAAAGGCACAACGTGCAGGCTTCTTTCCAAAGGGCGAGTTGGGCCCCACAGCATCTTGCTTCCAGCTCTTTGGGAAGCTAAGAAACAACTCGCTCTGCACAGTGCTCTTACAGCCTACCGGGAACATCTCTTCCAAAGGCCTGTGAAACGCAGTTTCTTTGCAGGCCTGATCTGGCTGAAGTAGGACTTCTGCTCTGGGTGTGCTACTTTGCCCTAGAGCTGAAAGGCACAACGTGCAGGCTTCTTTCCAAAGGGCGAGTTGGGCCCCACAGCATCTTGCTTCCAGCTCTTTGGGAAGCTAAGAAACAACTCGCTCTGCACAGTGCTCTTACAGCCTACCGGGAACATCTCTTCCAAAGGCCTGTGAAACGCAGTTTCTTTGCAGGCCTGATCTGGCTGAAGTAGGACTTCTGCTCTGGGTGTGCTACTTTGCCCTAGAGCTGAAAGGCACAACGTGCAGGCTTCTTTCCAAAGGGCGAGTTGGGCCCCACAGCATCTTGCTTCCAGCTCTTTGGGAAGCTAAGAAACAACTCGCTCTGCACAGTGCTCTTACAGCCTACTGGGAACATCTCTTCCAAAGGCCTGTGAAACGCAGTTTCTTTGCAGGCCTGATCTGGCTGAAGTAGGACTTCTGCTCTGGGTGTGCTACTTTGCCCTAGAGCTGAAAGGCACAACGTGCAGGCTTCTTTCCAAAGGGCGAGTTGGGCCCCACAGCATCTTGCTTCCAGCTCTTTGGGAAGCTAAGAAACAACTCGCTCTGCACAGTGCTCTTACAGCCTACCGGGAACATCTCTTCCAAAGGCCTGTGAAACGCAGTTTCTTTGCAGGCCTGATCTGGCTGAAGTAGGACTTCTGCTCTGGGTGTGCTACTTTGCCCTAGAGCTGAAAGGCACAACGTGCAGGCTTCTTTCCAAAGGGCGAGTTGGGCCCCACAGCATCTTGCTTCCAGCTCTTTGGGAAGCTAAGAAACAACTCGCTCTGCACAGTGCTCTTACAGCCTACCGGGAACATCTCTTCCAAAGGCCTGTGAAACGCAGTTTCTTTGCAGGCCTGATCTGGCTGAAGTAGGACTTCTGCTCTGGGTGTGCTACTTTGCCCTAGAGCTGAAAGGCACAACGTGCAGGCTTCTTTCCAAAGGGCGAGTTGGGCCCCACAGCATCTTGCTTCCAGCTCTTTGGGAAGCTAAGAAACAACTCGCTCTGCACAGTGCTCTTACAGCCTAGTGGGAACATCTCTTCCAAAGGCCTGTGAAACGCAGTTTCTTTGCAGGCCTGATCTGGCTGAAGTAGGACTTCTGCTCTGGGTGTGCTACTTTGCCCTAGAGCTGAAAGGCACAACGTGCAGGCTTCTTTCCAAAGGGCGAGTTGGGCCCCACAGCATCTTGCTTCCAGCTCTTTGGGAAGCTAAGAAACAACTCGCTCTGCACAGTGCTCTTACAGCCTAGTGGGAACATCTCTTCCAAAGGCCTGTGAAACGCAGTTTCTTTGCAGGCCTGATCTGGCTGAAGTAGGACTTCTGCTCTGGGTGTGCTACTTTGCCCTAGAGCTGAAAGGCACAACGTGCAGGCTTCTTTCCAAAGGGCGAGTTGGGCCCCACAGCATCTTGCTTCCAGCTCTTTGGGAAGCTAAGAAACAACTCGCTCTGCACAGTGCTCTTACAGCCTACTGGGAACATCTCTTCCAAAGGCCTGTGAAACGCAGTTTCTTTGCAGGCCTGATCTGGCTGAAGTAGGACTTCTGCTCTGGGTGTGCTACTTTGCCCTAGAGCTGAAAGGCACAACGTGCAGGCTTCTTTCCAAAGGGCGAGTTGGGCCCCACAGCATCTTGCTTCCAGCTCTTTGGGAAGCTAAGAAACAACTCGCTCTGCACAGTGCTCTTACAGCCTAGTGGGAACATCTCTTCCAAAGGCCTGTGAAACGCAGTTTCTTTGCAGGCCTGATCTGGCTGAAGTAGGACTTCTGCTCTGGGTGTGCTACTTTGCCCTAGAGCTGAAAGGCACAACGTGCAGGCTTCTTTCCAAAGGGCGAGTTGGGCCCCACAGCATCTTGCTTCCAGCTCTTTGGGAAGCTAAGAAACAACTCGCTCTGCACAGTGCTCTTACAGCCTACCGGGAACATCTCTTCCAAAGGCCTGTGAAACGCAGTTTCTTTGCAGGCCTGATCTGGCTGAAGTAGGACTTCTGCTCTGGGTGTGCTACTTTGCCCTAGAGCTGAAAGGCACAACGTGCAGGCTTCTTTCCAAAGGGCGAGTTGGGCCCCACAGCATCTTGCTTCCAGCTCTTTGGGAAGCTAAGAAACAACTCGCTCTGCACAGTGCTCTTACAGCCTACTGGGAACATCTCTTCCAAAGGCCTGTGAAACGCAGTTTCTTTGCAGGCCTGATCTGGCTGAAGTAGGACTTCTGCTCTGGGTGTGCTACTTTGCCCTAGAGCTGAAAGGCACAACGTGCAGGCTTCTTTCCAAAGGGCGAGTTGGGCCCCACAGCATCTTGCTTCCAGCTCTTTGGGAAGCTAAGAAACAACTCGCTCTGCACAGTGCTCTTACAGCCTAGTGGGAACATCTCTTCCAAAGGCCTGTGAAACGCAGTTTCTTTGCAGGCCTGATCTGGCTGAAGTAGGACTTCTGCTCTGGGTGTGCTACTTTGCCCTAGAGCTGAAAGGCACAACGTGCAGGCTTCTTTCCAAAGGGCGAGTTGGGCCCCACAGCATCTTGCTTCCAGCTCTTTGGGAAGCTAAGAAACAACTCGCTCTGCACAGTGCTCTTACAGCCTACTGGGAACATCTCTTCCAAAGGCCTGTGAAACGCAGTTTCTTTGCAGGCCTGATCTGGCTGAAGTAGGACTTCTGCTCTGGGTGTGCTACTTTGCCCTAGAGCTGAAAGGCACAACGTGCAGGCTTCTTTCCAAAGGGCGAGTTGGGCCCCACAGCATCTTGCTTCCAGCTCTTTGGGAAGCTAAGAAACAACTCGCTCTGCACAGTGCTCTTACAGCCTAGTGGGAACATCTCTTCCAAAGGCCTGTGAAACGCAGTTTCTTTGCAGGCCTGATCTGGCTGAAGTAGGACTTCTGCTCTGGGTGTGCTACTTTGCCCTAGAGCTGAAAGGCACAACGTGCAGGCTTCTTTCCAAAGGGCGAGTTGGGCCCCACAGCATCTTGCTTCCAGCTCTTTGGGAAGCTAAGAAACAACTCGCTCTGCACAGTGCTCTTACAGCCTACTGGGAACATCTCTTCCAAAGGCCTGTGAAACGCAGTTTCTTTGCAGGCCTGATCTGGCTGAAGTAGGACTTCTGCTCTGGGTGTGCTACTTTGCCCTAGAGCTGAAAGGCACAACGTGCAGGCTTCTTTCCAAAGGGCGAGTTGGGCCCCACAGCATCTTGCTTCCAGCTCTTTGGGAAGCTAAGAAACAACTCGCTCTGCACAGTGCTCTTACAGCCTAGTGGGAACATCTCTTCCAAAGGCCTGTGAAACGCAGTTTCTTTGCAGGCCTGATCTGGCTGAAGTAGGACTTCTGCTCTGGGTGTGCTACTTTGCCCTAGAGCTGAAAGGCACAACGTGCAGGCTTCTTTCCAAAGGGCGAGTTGGGCCCCACAGCATCTTGCTTCCAGCTCTTTGGGAAGCTAAGAAACAACTCGCTCTGCACAGTGCTCTTACAGCCTACTGGGAACATCTCTTCCAAAGGCCTGTGAAACGCAGTTTCTTTGCAGGCCTGATCTGGCTGAAGTAGGACTTCTGCTCTGGGTGTGCTACTTTGCCCTAGAGCTGAAAGGCACAACGTGCAGGCTTCTTTCCAAAGGGCGAGTTGGGCCCCACAGCATCTTGCTTCCAGCTCTTTGGGAAGCTAAGAAACAACTCGCTCTGCACAGTGCTCTTACAGCCTACTGGGAACATCTCTTCCAAAGGCCTGTGAAACGCAGTTTCTTTGCAGGCCTGATCTGGCTGAAGTAGGACTTCTGCTCTGGGTGTGCTACTTTGCCCTAGAGCTGAAAGGCACAACGTGCAGGCTTCTTTCCAAAGGGCGAGTTGGGCCCCACAGCATCTTGCTTCCAGCTCTTTGGGAAGCTAAGAAACAACTCGCTCTGCACAGTGCTCTTACAGCCTACTGGGAACATCTCTTCCAAAGGCCTGTGAAACGCAGTTTCTTTGCAGGCCTGATCTGGCTGAAGTAGGACTTCTGCTCTGGGTGTGCTACTTTGCCCTAGAGCTGAAAGGCACAACGTGCAGGCTTCTTTCCAAAGGGCGAGTTGGGCCCCACAGCATCTTGCTTCCAGCTCTTTGGGAAGCTAAGAAACAACTCGCTCTGCACAGTGCTCTTACAGCCTACTGGGAACATCTCTTCCAAAGGCCTGTGAAACGCAGTTTCTTTGCAGGCCTGATCTGGCTGAAGTAGGACTTCTGCTCTGGGTGTGCTACTTTGCCCTAGAGCTGAAAGGCACAACGTGCAGGCTTCTTTCCAAAGGGCGAGTTGGGCCCCACAGCATCTTGCTTCCAGCTCTTTGGGAAGCTAAGAAACAACTCGCTCTGCACAGTGCTCTTACAGCCTAGTGGGAACATCTCTTCCAAAGGCCTGTGAAACGCAGTTTCTTTGCAGGCCTGATCTGGCTGAAGTAGGACTTCTGCTCTGGGTGTGCTACTTTGCCCTAGAGCTGAAAGGCACAACGTGCAGGCTTCTTTCCAAAGGGCGAGTTGGGCCCCACAGCATCTTGCTTCCAGCTCTTTGGGAAGCTAAGAAACAACTCGCTCTGCACAGTGCTCTTACAGCCTACTGGGAACATCTCTTCCAAAGGCCTGTGAAACGCAGTTTCTTTGCAGGCCTGATCTGGCTGAAGTAGGACTTCTGCTCTGGGTGTGCTACTTTGCCCTAGAGCTGAAAGGCACAACGTGCAGGCTTCTTTCCAAAGGGCGAGTTGGGCCCCACAGCATCTTGCTTCCAGCTCTTTGGGAAGCTAAGAAACAACTCGCTCTGCACAGTGCTCTTACAGCCTACCGGGAACATCTCTTCCAAAGGCCTGTGAAACGCAGTTTCTTTGCAGGCCTGATCTGGCTGAAGTAGGACTTCTGCTCTGGGTGTGCTACTTTGCCCTAGAGCTGAAAGGCACAACGTGCAGGCTTCTTTCCAAAGGGCGAGTTGGGCCCCACAGCATCTTGCTTCCAGCTCTTTGGGAAGCTAAGAAACAACTCGCTCTGCACAGTGCTCTTACAGCCTACTGGGAACATCTCTTCCAAAGGCCTGTGAAACGCAGTTTCTTTGCAGGCCTGATCTGGCTGAAGTAGGACTTCTGCTCTGGGTGTGCTACTTTGCCCTAGAGCTGAAAGGCACAACGTGCAGGCTTCTTTCCAAAGGGCGAGTTGGGCCCCACAGCATCTTGCTTCCAGCTCTTTGGGAAGCTAAGAAACAACTCGCTCTGCACAGTGCTCTTACAGCCTAGTGGGAACATCTCTTCCAAAGGCCTGTGAAACGCAGTTTCTTTGCAGGCCTGATCTGGCTGAAGTAGGACTTCTGCTCTGGGTGTGCTACTTTGCCCTAGAGCTGAAAGGCACAACGTGCAGGCTTCTTTCCAAAGGGCGAGTTGGGCCCCACAGCATCTTGCTTCCAGCTCTTTGGGAAGCTAAGAAACAACTCGCTCTGCACAGTGCTCTTACAGCCTAGTGGGAACATCTCTTCCAAAGGCCTGTGAAACGCAGTTTCTTTGCAGGCCTGATCTGGCTGAAGTAGGACTTCTGCTCTGGGTGTGCTACTTTGCCCTAGAGCTGAAAGGCACAACGTGCAGGCTTCTTTCCAAAGGGCGAGTTGGGCCCCACAGCATCTTGCTTCCAGCTCTTTGGGAAGCTAAGAAACAACTCGCTCTGCACAGTGCTCTTACAGCCTAGTGGGAACATCTCTTCCAAAGGCCTGTGAAACGCAGTTTCTGTGCAGGCCTGATCTGGCTGAAGTAGGACTTCTGCTCTGGGTGTGCTACTTTGCCCTAGAGCTGAAAGGCACAACGTGCAGGCTTCTTTCCAAAGGGCGAGTTGGGCCCCACAGCATCTGGCTTCCAGCTCTTTGGGAAGCTAAGAAACAACTCGCTCTGCACAGTGCTCTTACAGCCTAGTGGGAACATCTCTGCCAAAGGCCTGTGAAACGCAGTTTCTTTGCAGGCCTGATCTGGCTGAAGTAGGACTTCTGCTCTGGGTGTGCTACTTTGCCCTAGAGCTGAAAGGCACAACGTGCAGGCTTCTTTCCAAAGGGCGAGTTGGGCCCCACAGCATCTTGCTTCCAGCTCTTTGGGAAGCTAAGAAACAACTCGCTCTGCACAGTGCTCTTACAGCCTACCGGGAACATCTCTTCCAAAGGCCTGTGAAACGCAGTTTCTTTGCAGGCCTGATCTGGCTGAAGTAGGACTTCTGCTCTGGGTGTGCTACTTTGCCCTAGAGCTGAAAGGCACAACGTGCAGGCTTCTTTCCAAAGGGCGAGTTGGGCCCCACAGCATCTTGCTTCCAGCTCTTTGGGAAGCTAAGAAACAACTCGCTCTGCACAGTGCTCTTACAGCCTAGTGGGAACATCTCTTCCAAAGGCCTGTGAAACGCAGTTTCTTTGCAGGCCTGATCTGGCTGAAGTAGGACTTCTGCTCTGGGTGTGCTACTTTGCCCTAGAGCTGAAAGGCACAACGTGCAGGCTTCTTTCCAAAGGGCGAGTTGGGCCCCACAGCATCTTGCTTCCAGCTCTTTGGGAAGCTAAGAAACAACTCGCTCTGCACAGTGCTCTTACAGCCTAGTGGGAACATCTCTTCCAAAGGCCTGTGAAACGCAGTTTCTTTGCAGGCCTGATCTGGCTGAAGTAGGACTTCTGCTCTGGGTGTGCTACTTTGCCCTAGAGCTGAAAGGCACAACGTGCAGGCTTCTTTCCAAAGGGCGAGTTGGGCCCCACAGCATCTTGCTTCCAGCTCTTTGGGAAGCTAAGAAACAACTCGCTCTGCACAGTGCTCTTACAGCCTACCGGGAACATCTCTTCCAAAGGCCTGTGAAACGCAGTTTCTTTGCAGGCCTGATCTGGCTGAAGTAGGACTTCTGCTCTGGGTGTGCTACTTTGCCCTAGAGCTGAAAGGCACAACGTGCAGGCTTCTTTCCAAAGGGCGAGTTGGGCCCCACAGCATCTTGCTTCCAGCTCTTTGGGAAGCTAAGAAACAACTCGCTCTGCACAGTGCTCTTACAGCCTACTGGGAACATCTCTTCCAAAGGCCTGTGAAACGCAGTTTCTTTGCAGGCCTGATCTGGCTGAAGTAGGACTTCTGCTCTGGGTGTGCTACTTTGCCCTAGAGCTGAAAGGCACAACGTGCAGGCTTCTTTCCAAAGGGCGAGTTGGGCCCCACAGCATCTTGCTTCCAGCTCTTTGGGAAGCTAAGAAACAACTCGCTCTGCACAGTGCTCTTACAGCCTAGTGGGAACATCTCTTCCAAAGGCCTGTGAAACGCAGTTTCTTTGCAGGCCTGATCTGGCTGAAGTAGGACTTCTGCTCTGGGTGTGCTACTTTGCCCTAGAGCTGAAAGGCACAACGTGCAGGCTTCTTTCCAAAGGGCGAGTTGGGCCCCACAGCATCTTGCTTCCAGCTCTTTGGGAAGCTAAGAAACAACTCGCTCTGCACAGTGCTCTTACAGCCTACCGGGAACATCTCTTCCAAAGGCCTGTGAAACGCAGTTTCTTTGCAGGCCTGATCTGGCTGAAGTAGGACTTCTGCTCTGGGTGTGCTACTTTGCCCTAGAGCTGAAAGGCACAACGTGCAGGCTTCTTTCCAAAGGGCGAGTTGGGCCCCACAGCATCTTGCTTCCAGCTCTTTGGGAAGCTAAGAAACAACTCGCTCTGCACAGTGCTCTTACAGCCTAGTGGGAACATCTCTTCCAAAGGCCTGTGAAACGCAGTTTCTTTGCAGGCCTGATCTGGCTGAAGTAGGACTTCTGCTCTGGGTGTGCTACTTTGCCCTAGAGCTGAAAGGCACAACGTGCAGGCTTCTTTCCAAAGGGCGAGTTGGGCCCCACAGCATCTTGCTTCCAGCTCTTTGGGAAGCTAAGAAACAACTCGCTCTGCACAGTGCTCTTACAGCCTAGTGGGAACATCTCTTCCAAAGGCCTGTGAAACGCAGTTTCTTTGCAGGCCTGATCTGGCTGAAGTAGGACTTCTGCTCTGGGTGTGCTACTTTGCCCTAGAGCTGAAAGGCACAACGTGCAGGCTTCTTTCCAAAGGGCGAGTTGGGCCCCACAGCATCTTGCTTCCAGCTCTTTGGGAAGCTAAGAAACAACTCGCTCTGCACAGTGCTCTTACAGCCTAGTGGGAACATCTCTTCCAAAGGCCTGTGAAACGCAGTTTCTTTGCAGGCCTGATCTGGCTGAAGTAGGACTTCTGCTCTGGGTGTGCTACTTTGCCCTAGAGCTGAAAGGCACAACGTGCAGGCTTCTTTCCAAAGGGCGAGTTGGGCCCCACAGCATCTTGCTTCCAGCTCTTTGGGAAGCTAAGAAACAACTCGCTCTGCACAGTGCTCTTACAGCCTACCGGGAACATCTCTTCCAAAGGCCTGTGAAACGCAGTTTCTTTGCAGGCCTGATCTGGCTGAAGTAGGACTTCTGCTCTGGGTGTGCTACTTTGCCCTAGAGCTGAAAGGCACAACGTGCAGGCTTCTTTCCAAAGGGCGAGTTGGGCCCCACAGCATCTTGCTTCCAGCTCTTTGGGAAGCTAAGAAACAACTCGCTCTGCACAGTGCTCTTACAGCCTACTGGGAACATCTCTTCCAAAGGCCTGTGAAACGCAGTTTCTTTGCAGGCCTGATCTGGCTGAAGTAGGACTTCTGCTCTGGGTGTGCTACTTTGCCCTAGAGCTGAAAGGCACAACGTGCAGGCTTCTTTCCAAAGGGCGAGTTGGGCCCCACAGCATCTTGCTTCCAGCTCTTTGGGAAGCTAAGAAACAACTCGCTCTGCACAGTGCTCTTACAGCCTAGTGGGAACATCTCTTCCAAAGGCCTGTGAAACGCAGTTTCTTTGCAGGCCTGATCTGGCTGAAGTAGGACTTCTGCTCTGGGTGTGCTACTTTGCCCTAGAGCTGAAAGGCACAACGTGCAGGCTTCTTTCCAAAGGGCGAGTTGGGCCCCACAGCATCTTGCTTCCAGCTCTTTGGGAAGCTAAGAAACAACTCGCTCTGCACAGTGCTCTTACAGCCTACTGGGAACATCTCTTCCAAAGGCCTGTGAAACGCAGTTTCTTTGCAGGCCTGATCTGGCTGAAGTAGGACTTCTGCTCTGGGTGTGCTACTTTGCCCTAGAGCTGAAAGGCACAACGTGCAGGCTTCTTTCCAAAGGGCGAGTTGGGCCCCACAGCATCTTGCTTCCAGCTCTTTGGGAAGCTAAGAAACAACTCGCTCTGCACAGTGCTCTTACAGCCTAGTGGGAACATCTCTTCCAAAGGCCTGTGAAACGCAGTTTCTTTGCAGGCCTGATCTGGCTGAAGTAGGACTTCTGCTCTGGGTGTGCTACTTTGCCCTAGAGCT
>NW_027228341.1:0-10000 GCF_037783145.1 Equus przewalskii
AACCTACTTGGTTCAGTTACGTATTGCTCTAACCCTAACCCTAACCCTAACCCTAACCCTAACCCTAACCCTAACCCTAACCCTAACCCTAACCCTAACCCTAACCCTAACCCTAACCCTAACCCTAACCCTAACCCTAACCCTAACCCTAACCCTAACCCTAACCCTAACCCTAACCCTAACCCTAACCCTAACCCTAACCCTAACCCTAACCCTAACCCTAACCCTAACCCTAACCCTAACCCTAACCCTAACCCTAACCCTAACCCTAACCCTAACCCTAACCCTAACCCTAACCCTAACCCTAACCCTAACCCTAACCCTAACCCTAACCCTAACCCTAACCCTAACCCTAACCCTAACCCTAACCCTAACCCTAACCCTAACCCTAACCCTAACCCTAACCCTAACCCTAACCCTAACCCTAACCCTAACCCTAACCCTAACCCTAACCCTAACCCTAACCCTAACCCTAACCCTAACCCTAACCCTAACCCTAACCCTAACCCTAACCCTAACCCTAACCCTAACCCTAACCCTAACCCTAACCCTAACCCTAACCCTAACCCTAACCCTAACCCTAACCCTAACCCTAACCCTAACCCTAACCCTAACCCTAACCCTAACCCTAACCCTAACCCTAACCCTAACCCTAACCCTAACCCTAACCCTAACCCTAACCCTAACCCTAACCCTAACCCTAACCCTAACCCTAACCCTAACCCTAACCCTAACCCTAACCCTAACCCTAACCCTAACTCCTAACCCTAACCCTAACCCTAACCCTAACCCTAACCCTAACCCTAACCCTAACCCTAACCCTAACCCTAACCCTAACCCTAACCCTAACCCTAACCCTAACCCTAACCCTAACCCTAACCCTAACCCTAACCCTAACCCTAACCCTAACCCTAACCCTAACCCTAACCCTAACCCTAACCCTAACCCTAACCCTAACCCTAACCCTAACCCTAACCCTAACCCTAACCCTAACCCTAACCCTAACCCTAACCCTAACCCTAACCCTAACCCTAACCCTAACCCTAACCCTAACCCTAACCCTAACCCTAACCCTAACCCTAACCCTAACCCTAACCCTAACCCTAACCCTAACCCTAACCCTAACCCTAACCCTAACCCTAACCCTAACCCTAACCCTAACCCTAACCCTAACCCTAACCCTAACCCTAACCCTAACCCTAACCCTAACCCTAACCCTAACCCTAACCCTAACCCTAACCCTAACCCTAACCCTAACCCTAACCCTAACCCTAACCCTAACCCTAACCCTAACCCTAACCCTAACCCTAACCCTAACCCTAACCCTAACCCTAACCCTAACCCTAACCCTAACCCTAACCCTAACCCTAACCCTAACCCTAACCCTAACCCTAACCCTAACCCTAACCCTAACCCTAACCCTAACCCTAACCCTAACCCTAACCCTAACCCTAACCCTAACCCTAACCCTAACCCTAACCCTAACCCTAACCCTAACCCTAACCCTAACCCTAACCCTAACCCTAACCCTAACCCTAACCCTAACCCTAACCCTAACCCTAACCCTAATAATAATATACCCTATACCCTAACCCTAACCCTAACCCTAACCCTAACCCTAACCCTAACCCTAACCCTAACCCTAACCCTAACCCTAACCCTAACCCTAACCCTAACCCTAACCCTAACCCTAACCCTAACCCTAACCCTAACCCTAACCCTAACCCTAACCCTAACCCTAACCCTAACCCTAACCCTAACCCTAACCCTAACCCTAACCCTAACCCTAACCCTAACCCTAACCCTAACCCTAACCCTAACCCTAACCCTAACCCTAACCCTAACCCTAACCCTAACCCTAACCCTAACCCTAACCCTAACCCTAACCCTAACCCTAACCCTAACCCTAACCCTAACCCTAACCCTAACCCTAACCCTAACCCTAACCCTAACCCTAACCCTAACCCTAACCCTAACCCTAACCCTAACCCTAACCCTAACCCTAACCCTAACCCTAACCCTAACCCTAACCCTAACCCTAACCCTAACCCTAACCCTAACCCTAACCCTAACCCTAACCCTAACCCTAACCCTAACCCTAACCCTAACCCTAACCCTAACCCTAACCCTAACCCTAACCCTAACCCTAACCCTAACCCTAACCCTAACCCTAACCCTAACCCTAACCCTAACCCTAACCCTAACCCTAACCCTAACCCTAACCCTAACCCTAACCCTAACCCTAACCCTAACCCTAACCCTAACCCTAACCCTAACCCTAACCCTAACCCTAACCCTAACCCTAACCCTAACCCTAAACCCTAACCCTAACCCTAACCCTAACCCTAACCCTAACCCTAACCCTAACCCTAACCCTAACCCTAACCCTAACCCTAACCCTAACCCTAACCCTAACCCTAACCCTAACCCTAACCCTAACCCTAACCCTAACCCTAACCCTAACCCTAACCCTAACCCTAACCCTAACCCTAACCCTAACCCTAACCCTAACCCTAACCCTAACCCTAACCCTAACCCTAACCCTAACCCTAACCCTAACCCTAACCCTAACCCTAACCCTAACCCTAACCCTAACCCTAACCCTAACCCTAACCCTAACCCTAACCCTAACCCTAACCCTAACCCTAACCCTAACCCTAACCCTAACCCTAACCCTAACCCTAACCCTAACCCTAACCCTAACCCTAACCCTAACCCTAACCCTAACCCTAACCCTAACCCTAACCCTAACCCTAACCCTAACCCTAACCCTAACCCTAACCCTAACCCTAACCCTAACCCTAACCCTAACCCTAACCCTAACCCTAACCCTAACCCTAACCCTAACCCTAACCCTAACCCTAACCCTAACCCTAACCCTAACCCTAACCCTAACCCTAACCCTAACCCTAACCCTAACCCTAACCCTAACCCTAACCCTAACCCTAACCCTAACCCTAACCCTAACCCTAACCCTAACCCTAACCCTAACCCTAACCCTAACCCTAACCCTAACCCTAACCCTAACCCTAACCCTAACCCTAACCCTAACCCTAACCCTAACCCTAACCCTAACCCTAACCCTAACCCTAACCCTAACCCTAACCCTAACCCTAACCCTAACCCTAACCCTAACCCTAACCCTAACCCTAACCCTAACCCTAACCCTAACCCTAACCCTAACCCTAACCCTAACCCTAACCCTAACCCTAACCCTAACCCTAACCCTAACCCTAACCCTAACCCTAACCCTAACCCTAACCCTAACCCTAACCCTAACCCTAACCCTAACCCTAACCCTAACCCTAACCCTAACCCTAACCCTAACCCTAACCCTAACCCTAACCCTAACCCTAACCCTAACCCTAACCCTAACCCTAACCCTAACCCTAACCCTAACCCTAACCCTAACCCTAACCCTAACCCTAACCCTAACCCTAACCCTAACCCTAACCCTAACCCTAACCCTAACCCTAACCCTAACCCTAACCCTAACCCTAACCCTAACCCTAACCCTAACCCTAACCCTAACCCTAACCCTAACCCTAACCCTAACCCTAACCCTAACCCTAACCCTAACCCTAACCCTAACCCTAACCCTAACCCTAACCCTAACCCTAACCCTAACCCTAACCCTAACCCTAACCCTAACCCTAACCCTAACCCTAACCCTAACCCTAACCCTAACCCTAACCCTAACCCTAACCCTAACCCTAACCCTAACCCTAACCCTAACCCTAACCCTAACCCTAACCCTAACCCTAACCCTAACCCTAACCCTAACCCTAACCCTAACCCTAACCCTAACCCTAACCCTAACCCTAACCCTAACCCTAACCCTAACCCTAACCCTAACCCTAACCCTAACCCTAACCCTAACCCTAACCCTAACCCTAACCCTAACCCTAACCCTAACCCTAACCCTAACCCTAACCCTAACCCTAACCCTAACCCTAACCCTAACCCTAACCCTAACCCTAACCCTAACCCTAACCCTAACCCTAACCCTAACCCTAACCCTAACCCTAACCCTAACCCTAACCCTAACCCTAACCCTAACCCTAACCCTAACCCTAACCCTAACCCTAACCCTAACCCTAACCCTAACCCTAACCCTAACCCTAACCCTAACCCTAACCCTAACCCTAACCCTAACCCTAACCCTAACCCTAACCCTAACCCTAACCCTAACCCTAACCCTAACCCTAACCCTAACCCTAACCCTAACCCTAACCCTAACCCTAACCCTAACCCTAACCCTAACCCTAACCCTAACCCTAACCCTAACCCTAACCCTAACCCTAACCCTAACCCTAACCCTAACCCTAACCCTAACCCTAACCCTAACCCTAACCCTAACCCTAACCCTAACCCTAACCCTAACCCTAACCCTAACCCTAACCCTAACCCTAACCCTAACCCTAACCCTAACCCTAACCCTAACCCTAACCCTAACCCTAACCCTAACCCTAACCCTAACCCTAACCCTAACCCTAACCCTAACCCTAACCCTAACCCTAACCCTAACCCTAACCCTAACCCTAACCCTAACCCTAACCCTAACCCTAACCCTAACCCTAACCCTAACCCTAACCCTAACCCTAACCCTAACCCTAACCCTAACCCTAACCCTAACCCTAACCCTAACCCTAACCCTAACCCTAACCCTAACCCTAACCCTAACCCTAACCCTAACCCTAACCCTAACCCTAACCCTAACCCTAACCCTAACCCTAACCCTAACCCTAACCCTAACCCTAACCCTAACCCTAACCCTAACCCTAACCCTAACCCTAACCCTAACCCTAACCCTAACCCTAACCCTAACCCTAACCCTAACCCTAACCCTAACCCTAACCCTAACCCTAACCCTAACCCTAACCCTAACCCTAACCCTAACCCTAACCCTAACCCTAACCCTAACCCTAACCCTAACCCTAACCCTAACCCTAACCCTAACCCTAACCCTAACCCTAACCCTAACCCTAACCCTAACCCTAACCCTAACCCTAACCCTAACCCTAACCCTAACCCTAACCCTAACCCTAACCCTAACCCTAACCCTAACCCTAACCCTAACCCTAACCCTAACCCTAACCCTAACCCTAACCCTAACCCTAACCCTAACCCTAACCCTAACCCTAACCCTAACCCTAACCCTAACCCTAACCCTAACCCTAACCCTAACCCTAACCCTAACCCTAACCCTAACCCTAACCCTAACCCTAACCCTAACCCTAACCCTAACCCTAACCCTAACCCTAACCCTAACCCTAACCCTAACCCTAACCCTAACCCTAACCCTAACCCTAACCCTAACCCTAACCCTAACCCTAACCCTAACCCTAACCCTAACCCTAACCCTAACCCTAACCCTAACCCTAACCCTAACCCTAACCCTAACCCTAACCCTAACCCTAACCCTAACCCTAACCCTAACCCTAACCCTAACCCTAACCCTAACCCTAACCCTAACCCTAACCCTAACCCTAACCCTAACCCTAACCCTAACCCTAACCCTAACCCTAACCCTAACCCTAACCCTAACCCTAACCCTAACCCTAACCCTAACCCTAACCCTAACCCTAACCCTAACCCTAACCCTAACCCTAACCCTAACCCTAACCCTAACCCTAACCCTAACCCTAACCCTAACCCTAACCCTAACCCTAACCCTAACCCTAACCCTAACCCTAACCCTAACCCTAACCCTAACCCTAACCCTAACCCTAACCCTAACCCTAACCCTAACCCTAACCCTAACCCTAACCCTAACCCTAACCCTAACCCTAACCCTAACCCTAACCCTAACCCTAACCCTAACCCTAACCCTAACCCTAACCCTAACCCTAACCCTAACCCTAACCCTAACCCTAACCCTAACCCTAACCCTAACCCTAACCCTAACCCTAACCCTAACCCTAACCCTAACCCTAACCCTAACCCTAACCCTAACCCTAACCCTAACCCTAACCCTAACCCTAACCCTAACCCTAACCCTAACCCTAACCCTAACCCTAACCCTAACCCTAACCCTAACCCTAACCCTAACCCTAACCCTAACCCTAACCCTAACCCTAACCCTAACCCTAACCCTAACCCTAACCCTAACCCTAACCCTAACCCTAACCCTAACCCTAACCCTAACCCTAACCCTAACCCTAACCCTAACCCTAACCCTAACCCTAACCCTAACCCTAACCCTAACCCTAACCCTAACCCTAACCCTAACCCTAACCCTAACCCTAACCCTAACCCTAACCCTAACCCTAACCCTAACCCTAACCCTAACCCTAACCCTAACCCTAACCCTAACCCTAACCCTAACCCTAACCCTAACCCTAACCCTAACCCTAACCCTAACCCTAACCCTAACCCTAACCCTAACCCTAACCCTAACCCTAACCCTAACCCTAACCCTAACCCTAACCCTAACCCTAACCCTAACCCTAACCCTAACCCTAACCCTAACCCTAACCCTAACCCTAACCCTAACCCTAACCCTAACCCTAACCCTAACCCTAACCCTAACCCTAACCCTAACCCTAACCCTAACCCTAACCCTAACCCTAACCCTAACCCTAACCCTAACCCTAACCCTAACCCTAACCCTAACCCTAACCCTAACCCTAACCCTAACCCTAACCCTAACCCTAACCCTAACCCTAACCCTAACCCTAACCCTAACCCTAACCCTAACCCTAACCCTAACCCTAACCCTAACCCTAACCCTAACCCTAACCCTAACCCTAACCCTAACCCTAACCCTAACCCTAACCCTAACCCTAACCCTAACCCTAACCCTAACCCTAACCCTAACCCTAACCCTAACCCTAACCCTAACCCTAACCCTAACCCTAACCCTAACCCTAACCCTAACCCTAACCCTAACCCTAACCCTAACCCTAACCCTAACCCTAACCCTAACCCTAACCCTAACCCTAACCCTAACCCTAACCCTAACCCTAACCCTAACCCTAACCCTAACCCTAACCCTAACCCTAACCCTAACCCTAACCCTAACCCTAACCCTAACCCTAACCCTAACCCTAACCCTAACCCTAACCCTAACCCTAACCCTAACCCTAACCCTAACCCTAACCCTAACCCTAACCCTAACCCTAACCCTAACCCTAACCCTAACCCTAACCCTAACCCTAACCCTAACCCTAACCCTAACCCTAACCCTAACCCTAACCCTAACCCTAACCCTAACCCTAACCCTAACCCTAACCCTAACCCTAACCCTAACCCTAACCCTAACCCTAACCCTAACCCTAACCCTAACCCTAACCCTAACCCTAACCCTAACCCTAACCCTAACCCTAACCCTAACCCTAACCCTAACCCTAACCCTAACCCTAACCCTAACCCTAACCCTAACCCTAACCCTAACCCTAACCCTAACCCTAACCCTAACCCTAACCCTAACCCTAACCCTAACCCTAACCCTAACCCTAACCCTAACCCTAACCCTAACCCTAACCCTAACCCTAACCCTAACCCTAACCCTAACCCTAACCCTAACCCTAACCCTAACCCTAACCCTAACCCTAACCCTAACCCTAACCCTAACCCTAACCCTAACCCTAACCCTAACCCTAACCCTAACCCTAACCCTAACCCTAACCCTAACCCTAACCCTAACCCTAACCCTAACCCTAACCCTAACCCTAACCCTAACCCTAACCCTAACCCTAACCCTAACCCTAACCCTAACCCTAACCCTAACCCTAACCCTAACCCTAACCCTAACCCTAACCCTAACCCTAACCCTAACCCTAACCCTAACCCTAACCCTAACCCTAACCCTAACCCTAACCCTAACCCTAACCCTAACCCTAACCCTAACCCTAACCCTAACCCTAACCCTAACCCTAACCCTAACCCTAACCCTAACCCTAACCCTAACCCTAACCCTAACCCTAACCCTAACCCTAACCCTAACCCTAACCCTAACCCTAACCCTAACCCTAACCCTAACCCTAACCCTAACCCTAACCCTAACCCTAACCCTAACCCTAACCCTAACCCTAACCCTAACCCTAACCCTAACCCTAACCCTAACCCTAACCCTAACCCTAACCCTAACCCTAACCCTAACCCTAACCCTAACCCTAACCCTAACCCTAACCCTAACCCTAACCCTAACCCTAACCCTAACCCTAACCCTAACCCTAACCCTAACCCTAACCCTAACCCTAACCCTAACCCTAACCCTAACCCTAACCCTAACCCTAACCCTAACCCTAACCCTAACCCTAACCCTAACCCTAACCCTAACCCTAACCCTAACCCTAACCCTAACCCTAACCCTAACCCTAACCCTAACCCTAACCCTAACCCTAACCCTAACCCTAACCCTAACCCTAACCCTAACCCTAACCCTAACCCTAACCCTAACCCTAACCCTAACCCTAACCCTAACCCTAACCCTAACCCTAACCCTAACCCTAACCCTAACCCTAACCCTAACCCTAACCCTAACCCTAACCCTAACCCTAACCCTAACCCTAACCCTAACCCTAACCCTAACCCTAACCCTAACCCTAACCCTAACCCTAACCCTAACCCTAACCCTAACCCTAACCCTAACCCTAACCCTAACCCTAACCCTAACCCTAACCCTAACCCTAACCCTAACCCTAACCCTAACCCTAACCCTAACCCTAACCCTAACCCTAACCCTAACCCTAACCCTAACCCTAACCCTAACCCTAACCCTAACCCTAACCCTAACCCTAACCCTAACCCTAACCCTAACCCTAACCCTAACCCTAACCCTAACCCTAACCCTAACCCTAACCCTAACCCTAACCCTAACCCTAACCCTAACCCTAACCCTAACCCTAACCCTAACCCTAACCCTAACCCTAACCCTAACCCTAACCCTAACCCTAACCCTAACCCTAACCCTAACCCTAACCCTAACCCTAACCCTAACCCTAACCCTAACCCTAACCCTAACCCTAACCCTAACCCTAACCCTAACCCTAACCCTAACCCTAACCCTAACCCTAACCCTAACCCTAACCCTAACCCTAACCCTAACCCTAACCCTAACCCTAACCCTAACCCTAACCCTAACCCTAACCCTAACCCTAACCCTAACCCTAACCCTAACCCTAACCCTAACCCTAACCCTAACCCTAACCCTAACCCTAACCCTAACCCTAACCCTAACCCTAACCCTAACCCTAACCCTAACCCTAACCCTAACCCTAACCCTAACCCTAACCCTAACCCTAACCCTAACCCTAACCCTAACCCTAACCCTAACCCTAACCCTAACCCTAACCCTAACCCTAACCCTAACCCTAACCCTAACCCTAACCCTAACCCTAACCCTAACCCTAACCCTAACCCTAACCCTAACCCTAACCCTAACCCTAACCCTAACCCTAACCCTAACCCTAACCCTAACCCTAACCCTAACCCTAACCCTAACCCTAACCCTAACCCTAACCCTAACCCTAACCCTAACCCTAACCCTAACCCTAACCCTAACCCTAACCCTAACCCTAACCCTAACCCTAACCCTAACCCTAACCCTAACCCTAACCCTAACCCTAACCCTAACCCTAACCCTAACCCTAACCCTAACCCTAACCCTAACCCTAACCCTAACCCTAACCCTAACCCTAACCCTAACCCTAACCCTAACCCTAACCCTAACCCTAACCCTAACCCTAACCCTAACCCTAACCCTAACCCTAACCCTAACCCTAACCCTAACCCTAACCCTAACCCTAACCCTAACCCTAACCCTAACCCTAACCCTAACCCTAACCCTAACCCTAACCCTAACCCTAACCCTAACCCTAACCCTAACCCTAACCCTAACCCTAACCCTAACCCTAACCCTAACCCTAACCCTAACCCTAACCCTAACCCTAACCCTAACCCTAACCCTAACCCTAACCCTAACCCTAACCCTAACCCTAACCCTAACCCTAACCCTAACCCTAACCCTAACCCTAACCCTAACCCTAACCCTAAC